>NC_089525.1:33323120-33575620 GCF_963924715.1 Thunnus thynnus | reverse complement strand
CGAGAATAAAGTTGGATTCATTCAGTTTCTGTTTATTTGTCTTTGTGGATCTTCATCCTCATCATCATCATCATCTGTTCTCTCTGACGTGGTTATTTGGTTATTTTTTATAGTTTCCATTTCACAACATTTTCTATAATTGCATAACTTCTTATACAGTTTACTGTCAGTCTGTCTGTTCATTCCAAAACTAAATGACAATCAGAGATTTAAATTCTGCAGATTATTGATTAACTACTTTAATTAATATGAATCCTGTTTATTTCCTACAGTTTTACCTTGTAAACATTAAACATCTTAACATCCATCACAATATGAATCTTATATACTGATATTGTCAGACACATTTATGTAACATACAGCAGTGGAAAGTAACTAAGTACATTTACTGAAGTACAGTATGAGGTACTTGTACTTTACTTGAGTATTTCCATGTGATGCTACTTTCTACATTTCAGAGGGAAATATTGTACTTTCTACTCCACTACATTTATTTGACAGCTTTAGTTACTTTTCAGATGAAGATTTGACACAATGGATAATATAACAAGCTTTTAAAATACAACACATTGTTAAAGATGAAACCAGTGGTTTCCAACCTTTTTGTCTTTTAATCTGTTTAACAAACAAAAGAAGACATGAAGACGTCATCTTGAGACTTTTTATTTTACGTATTTCAAACATTTTATAGATATTTAATAATTGATTAATTGAGAAAATGTCACTCAGAGACACACTGCAGATGTAAAAGTCCTTCAACACACAGTTCTAGTGTTTGTCCTGACGAACAGGATGATGTAAGAATATCTGATATTTATTATAAAGATGATCATCAGACCATCAGCTGATGACGACAGACAGAAACACTCTGACTGCTCTCACAGCTCAGCTGATGCCTCCAGGTAGAACTGAGCTGAAATTACACTTTTATGACTCTTTTTCCTGGAATTTCAACTCAAATCAATATATATTTATCTCAGTAAAGACAAACTGCATCTGCATCGGCTCAGCAGACACAGAAGAGGAAACAAAATCACAGAATGAAAAACAACCAAAGGCTGAAAGATTAAAAAACGATATAAATACATTAATACATAACTGATTATATAATAACTGCAAACACAGTGAGGAGCAGGATGTATTATGGATCTGTGAGTAACTTCCTGTAGTGTCCTTTCATTTGGACTCGTCGGTGCAAAGAAGGAACCAGATCCTGGACTACAGAGACCACGGAGACCACGGAGACAACAGAGACCACAGAGACCACGGAGACAACAGAGACCACGGAGACCACAGAGACCACGGAGACCACAGAGACCACGGAGACAACAGAGACCACGGAGACCACAGAGACCACAGAGACCACAGAGACCACGGAGACAACAGAGACCACAGAGACCACGGAGACCACGGAGACAACAGAGACCACAAAGACAACAGAGACCACGGAGACCACAGAGACCACGGAGACCACAGAGACCACAGAGACCACAGACACCACGGAGACAACGGAGACCACAGAGACCACAGAGACCACGGAGACAACAGAGACCACAGAGACCACAGAGACCACGGAGACAACAGAGACCATGGAGACCACAGAGACCACGGAGACCACAGAGACCACGGAGACCACAGAGACCACAGACACCACGGAGACAACAGAGACCACGGAGACCACGGAGACCACGGAGACAACAGAGACCACGGAGACCACAGAGACCACGGAGACCACAGAGACCACAGACACCACGGAGACAACAGAGACCACAGAGACCACAGACACCACGGAGACAACAGAGACCACGGAGACCACGGAGACCACGGAGACAACAGAGACCACGGAGACCACAGAGACCACGGAGACCACAGAGACCACGGAGACCACAGAGACCACAGACACCACGGAGACAACAGAGACCACGGAGACCACGGAGACCACGGAGACAACAGAGACCACGGAGACAACAGAGACCACGGAGACCACAGAGACCACAGAGACCACGGAGACCACGGAGACCACAGAGACAACAGAGACCACAGAGACCACAGAGACCACAGACACCACGGAGACAACAGAGACCACAGAGACCACAGAGACCACAGAGACCACGGAGACAACAGAGACCATGGAGACAACAGAGACCACGGAGACCACAGAGACCACAGAGACCACAGACACCACGGAGACAACGGAGACCACAGAGACCACAGAGACCACGGAGACAACAGAGACAACAGAGACAACAGAGACAACAGAGACCACAGAGACCACAGAGACCACGGAGACCACGGAGACAACAGAGACCACGGAGACCACAGAGACCACGGAGACCACAGAGACCACAGACACCACGGAGACAACAGAGACCACAGAGACCACAGACACCACGGAGACAACAGAGACCACGGAGACCACGGAGACCACGGAGACCACAGAGACCACGGAGACCACAGAGACCACGGAGACCACAGAGACCACAGACACCACGGAGACAACAGAGACCACGGAGACCACGGAGACCACGGAGACAACAGAGACCACGGAGACAACGGAGACCACGGAGACCACAGAGACCACGGAGACCACGGAGACCACAGAGACCACGGAGACCACGGAGACCACAGAGACAACAGAGACCACAGAGACCACAGAGACCACAGACACCACGGAGACAACAGAGACCACAGAGACCACAGAGACCACAGAGACCACGGAGACAACAGAGACCATGGAGACAACAGAGACCACGGAGACCACGGAGACAACAGAGACCATGGAGACAACAGAGACCACGGAGACCACAGAGACCACAGAGACCACAGACACCACGGAGACAACGGAGACCACAGAGACCACAGAGACCACGGAGACAACAGAGACAACAGAGACAACAGAGACAACAGAGACCACAGAGACCACAGAGACCACGGAGACCACGGAGACAACAGAGACCACGGAGACCACAGAGACCACGGAGACCACAGAGACCACAGACACCACGGAGACAACAGAGACCACAGAGACCACAGACACCACGGAGACAACAGAGACCACGGAGACCACGGAGACCACGGAGACCACAGAGACCACGGAGACCACAGAGACCACGGAGACCACAGAGACCACAGACACCACGGAGACAACAGAGACCACGGAGACCACGGAGACCACGGAGACAACAGAGACCACGGAGACAACGGAGACCACGGAGACCACAGAGACCACGGAGACCACGGAGACCACAGAGACCACGGAGACCACGGAGACCACAGAGACAACAGAGACCACAGAGACCACAGAGACCACAGACACCACGGAGACAACAGAGACCACAGAGACCACAGAGACCACAGAGACCACGGAGACAACAGAGACCATGGAGACAACAGAGACCACGGAGACCACAGAGACCACAGAGACCACAGAGACCACGGAGACCACAGAGACAACGGAGACCACAGAGACAACGGAGACCACAGAGACCACAGAGACCACGGAGACAACAGAGACCATGGAGACCACAGAGACCACGGAGACAACAGAGACCACAGAGACAACAGAGACCACAGAGACCACAGAGACCACAGAGACCACGGAGACAACAGAGACCATGGAGACAACAGAGACCATGGAGACCACAGAGACCACGGAGCTCCAGGCTGATCTGCATCATCTGCTTTATGCTGATGTCATAAAATGTAAGGAATGTGCACCAATAAAACACACTATCGTCTTGTTTTCCTGTCGCAGGTCACAGACAGCAGATAAAACAAAGACGTCATTTTGCATCAAAACATCAACAGTGTGGTCGTGTCAGCCAGAGATCATCTCTGATGACTCTGTACATGAACATATACGAAGGTCTACTGATGATCCTCTCTGCCTCAGAGTGAACATCTTCATCCTCACTGCTCAGGTTCAGCAGGGAGTCACAGGTGCATTGTGGGTCGGTGTGTTTTCTCCTCGATCACGCAGAAATCTAATCTCCTCCACAACGAACTGAAGACTAATTATAGAGCAGCTCAGCCTGAGTTTATATTAAGAGCTGACGGTGAACACACAGTTGTACACACACACACACACACACACACACACACACACACTTTACATTTATAAAGTACGTTAGTCAAGTACTTCAATAAGTTTTTGAGGTATTTACGTCAGTATTTCCATTTTCTGCCACTTTATAGTTTAATTCCACATTTATTTTACAGCTACAGTCACATAGTTACTTTACAGATGAAGATTTAACATTAAAACACATAATTATACATTTAACTGATTTTCCAAACAATCAGTGTGTAGTCGTGTATCCTGATTTCAGGTAGAGCTCCTTAAACGTGAGGATTTTCAACTTTAGTTTATTTTATATTTTATATTTTTAGGTTTTGGACTGTTGACCTTGAGCTCCGATGAAACAAATTAAAATATTTTATAGACATTTAATAATTTATTAATGGACAAAATAATCTCCTATCGTTGCTGCACTCACTCAGAGTTCTGCAGCGTTTCAGTTTTGACAATATTGGAGTCACATGAGGTAAATTTATTCTAGTCCAGTGGTTCCCAACCTAGGGATCGGGCCCCTCCGAAGGGTCAGCAGATAAATCTGAGGGGTGGTGAGATGATTAATGGGAGAGGAAAGAAGAAAAAACAAAGTTCTGATACACAAATCTGTTTTCAGTTTTTGGACTTTTTCTCTAATCTTTGATTTTTGCTGAAATATTGGATCATTTGAACATTTATTGAAATGAAAGCATGTGAGAAGTTTAGAGGGAAAAATCACTATTTGGTGGAGCTGTTAACAACTCATAGACATGTGAAATGTGACCCCGACTACACACTGCTTTTTGTAAGACGTCAAAAGCCAAAAAGGTTGGAAACCACTGGTTTCATCTTTAACAATGTGTTGTATTTTAAAAGCTTGTTATATTATCCATTGTGTCAAATCTTCATCTGAAAAGTAACTAAAGCTGTCAAATAAATGTAGTGGAGTAGAAAGTACAATATTTCCCTCTGAAATGTAGAAAGTAGCATCACATGGAAATACTCTAGTAAAGCACAAGTACCTCAAAATCAAATTACTTTGGTAAATGTACATAGTTACTTTCCACCACTGTCTGTAACAAATGACAATATAACAAATAACCAAAATACATCACAAAATGACCCATTCACAGTTAAGACTAAACTAAACTAGCTAACTGTATATAAAGTAGTGTAAACTAGCTCCACCTCCAGCAGCTACAACAGTAACATGCTGCTCTAACACTGATGCTTCACTTTTAATAATCTAATGATGTCATATATAATAATATATCAGTCAGAGGGACCAAACCACTACTTTTACTGCAATACTTTAACTACATCAAGCTCATAATACTTATGTACTTTTACTGCAATACTTTAACTACATCAAGCTCATAATACTTATGTACTTTTACTGCAATACTTTAACTACATCAAGCTCATAATACTTATGTACTTTTACTGCAATACTTTAACTACATCAAGCTCATAATACTTATGTACTTTTACTGCAATACTTTAAAGGACCAGTGTGTAGGCTGTAGTGGCATCTAGTGGTGAGGTTGCAGATTGCAACTAAACTTAAAGCCAATCTGCAGAAATATGTGTTAATCAACCACCAAAACCAGACCAGACCTGCAAACCGCCAACTTCTTTTACCAACCGTGTTTACTTAACACCAGTAGACTCAGTGATCTGTGGTCGGGGAGCAACATGCTGAGGTTTTGTTGTGAAATGTGTGATTATTACAACCTGTTACAACCTATCTAAGAACTACAGGGGTAAGCTCTGCTGTCGCTCTGGAGTTTGTTTTCTGCTCCTTTGTTGGTGAAATAATGTTGTTTTAGCTGTGTGTGTTCAGGCGACTGTCTAGTGGTTGATGGAGGAAGCTAGCCGTCTCATTAGCTGGAGAGCTAATATCTGCAGGGTGTTTCTACTCTGATAGCATTGTTTTTATTGTGTTGTTGTGTTGTTATGCTGGTTGTTTGTCGATGTTAGTAGGAGAGAGACGAGGCACTCAGGAGCAAAAACACCACTTCAATTAGATTTTAGTGGAAATCCTTCACATAGAAATCAGCGCACAGGCTGATACAGACGACTGAGAAAGTCTCATTTTTTATGTTACATGACCAGCTGTTCACTGACTGGCAATAAAATACATTAATACTGTAAATTGCTTCACAACTCTACATAAAGAACCTTTAAGTAAAGGATGTGAATCTGTCCTCCATCACTGATTACACAGAAACAATCATTCATCCTCATACAGCACCTCACACACAGACATGTTGATGTATGTCACACACACACACACACACACACACACACACACACACACACACACACACACACACACACACACACGGATCAGCTCATGTGTGGAATGTGTATTTGTGTGTATTTTTAGCGTCTCTCTGACAGACGGAGGAGCAGCAGTTGTTGTTGTTCAGCGTCAGAATAACTTTCCATCCGACAGCAGCTGCTTCGCTTTCTGTGCGACCACATCCACGTCTACCGTGACATCATCCTAACAGGCTCCGCCCCCCCCCCCAAAACTGCAGGATGTCCCAGCTCTGCTCTGCAGGAAAAACCGTTTTAGTCTGTTTATATAGACGAAAGATAAAAACTGTTAAATTCAGAGAAGCATTTTTCATACACTCTTTATTCTTGTGTGGAGTTTTCAGTCAGGTGTTTTACTTCCTTTAAGACATCAGGTGCAGGAAATACTGGAAAATCTGTTCTTAAATTCTGATATTTTATGTTTACGTTCAAACATAATTCACTAAAATCAAACACGATCACTAATAAACACGAGAGAGGTTTTATATTTTCAGTTTTATTAGAATCTGTTTCACATGATTGACATCACCTGAACTCCATGTAACGTCAACCAGGTTGTATTTTTTGTTAATTTAGGATCGTAATTCTTTCACATCTAATACCCTATAACAGTGGTTCTCAAAGTGAGGTCTGGGGACCCCCAGGAGTCCTTGAGGTGGGTCCAAGGGTCCATAAGTAACACAATGACAGAATGTTTGATTATATCGGTAAATGGTTTAATACTGTCTGTAAAACATCTAAAAGTAAAAGTCTCATCAGAGATGAGAGAGAGAGAGAGAGAGAGAGAGAGAGACCACTACTGGAAGCGACTCATCTTCTTCACACTTGATCCAATTAAGAGCCTGATGCTGATTGGCTGATGCACAGAAACTGATCTATGTGTTTGTAGCCCTTAATTGGATCAAGTTTACAAGCAAAAAGATTAAAGTGACTGTTGCAGAACAGCAGGGATAGACTGCTGTGGGATGCCCAGGTGTTGCTAAGGATGCTGGGAGATGGAGTCTCACCAGTATATCTTTAGTTTGTCTGCTAAACACCTGATATTTAAATATCACATTCAAAATATGGACAAAAAACAATGTGATTATCAAGATACCTCTAATACTTAAGATTCTACTGTATTATATCTTTATTATATATTATATCTATTGGATTAAATTATGATAATTTACAGAACGACATGTCTGTGGTTGTGCCCGGTGAGGGTTAAAAACAGGAGACGCTGGATAAGTGCTTTGTTATTGTGATTCTTTCTCCATGTTGTGTTGTACTAACTGTATCTGATGAAGCAGAGCAGGTATTTGAGTTGGCACAACAATCTGTAGAAACATCACGGCTGACGGATGAGAGGAGTGTTTACCCTCAGCAGTCAGGAAAGTGTTCGAGATAAACCGAATTGACCCGTTGTTGGAAAAAAAAAAGCAGCAAAGAGGACACGAAGAAACTTCAGCGAAGAGACATCGAGACACGAGAGCGAAGAGTGAAAATGCAGATTTTTCCTGTACGCCCCCCCCAGTGCAGCGGTGTGGCTCGCTGACAATAACGGAGGAAGAAGATATGTCAGGCTTTAATACACACACACACAATACTTGTTAGTACATCAGGTCATTGTTGGTTTTGGTCTTTTTATGGGATTTGTTGACAATAAAAAAACCTGATATCTCTTCTGTCAGCAGCTCGTCAGCCTCTTTAACCTTTTAGCAGCTTGTTGATTGTTGCTCTACACTACTTGCTTGTTTTTTTATGGTATTTCTTACACATTTGTCTACTTCAAGTCGTCTCATTTTAATTTTCCCATTGCACTTCCTCTAACGCTTGATTGTCTTTCCTTCTCTGTAAGTGGCCTAAAATAAAAACTTCTGCCAAATGACTAAATGCAAAAATGCAATGAGCAAAATATTTTTTAAAAAAAAGAAAAAAAAATGTTATCAGAAAGGGCTGATGGGAAATGCGGTTTACATTTGAGGAAAAACTGCTGGAACTGGAAGAACTGGTGTGAACTCTTCATAAACATGTTTAATTTGACTCTGATAAAACTGTCTAAATGTTCCAGTAAGAAAGTTAATCATCGCACATGCTGACTGGGAAGTTTCACACATCCTGCTGATTAACTGTGTGTGTGTGTGTGTGTGTGTGTGTGTGCTTGTTTAGCTATCATTATGAGAACCAATATGATTTTAGATCTGGGAAGTGAGGCCTTCAACGGGCTGTTTGAGGGTTCAGACTTGGTTTTAGGGTCGAGGTTAGAATTGGGTTTATGTTCAGTTTAGGGTTGGGGGCTAGGGATGCATTATGTCAATGAATGTCCTCACTGAGATAGCTAAACAAACGTGTGTGTTGTGTCTTTTCATTTTGTTCTTTCTTTATGTTTTTGCACCTTTCTGTTTCTTGCCGTTGTTGCATGTTTAAGTGTTAGTGTGTGTGTGTGTGTGTGTGTGTGTGTGTGTGTGTGTGTGGATCAGGTTTTACTGATGTTGTGGGGACATAAATCTGTTTATGTGGTCACATGTGGAGACTTGCTTCCTTTTCTGGGGACAAAATCATTAAATTTAAGGGTGAAGACTTTGTTTAAGGTTAAAGCAAAGTTTAAAAAAATGAAGTCAATGTAACGTCCTCTGAAGGGCTGGAAACAGGGATGTGTGTGTGTGTGTGTGTGTGTGTGTGTGTGTTGCTCATGTTGTCAAAGTTTCCCATGTCCTCACAAAAACATAAAGATCACAACCCTCCTCCATAGTGAAGACGTGCTCAGGTCTGGATTGTGAGTCAGCAGAGAAGTCCTCAGAAGTGCAGTACTTCCTGTGTGTGTGTGTGTGTGTGTGTGTGTATGTGTGTGTGTGTGTGTGTGTGTGTGTTTTACGAGCCATAAGTTTTGCTCATATAAATGTCCATAAAACAGAGGCAGAAGGAGAAAAATCCAGAAACTTGCAGCGCTGAACAATCCAATAAATCTGCAGCTTCGTCCTCAAACTACAAAACTACAGCCGCCATATTGAATCTTTACAGTCCTCATTATTCACTACAGTTTGATTATTGTTGATAAAGTAAAGCTTAGTAAAACTTCGGAAGTGAATCTGAGTTACTGGATATGACACACACACACACACACACACACACACACACACACACACACACACACAGCAGTGACATCAGCTTGTAGAAATGTGATGATGTCAGAAGTTTCATGAGTTGATTTGGGGCGACGCCCACCAGGAAGTTCAGCTGCAGGTCAAAATACAAAAACACAATGCAAACACATCCCAGTGCCTGTTGGGCTGCAACACATCAGTTTGTATTGTTGCAGTCATGTGATGGAGGAAAGTAATAGATTACAATTTGAAATTCACGCCGTCGCTGCATCAAACGTTACGATAGCCGCTGACGGTCAGTAGCTTCTTGTTAAAGGATCATTCCAAACCAACAATGAACTGATCTACTAACAAGTATTGTGTGTGTATTTAAGCCTGATATATGAGAGGTTGTGATATGTAGCATAACAAGCTACTGAAGCTGTAAACAGAACTGCGTTCCTGCACATGCTCAGTAGCGTCTGCCTTACACAGAACTATTCTCCAGAGACAGAAAACGTGATGCTGTTATTACTCGTTGGAGCTGAAGCCGCACCACATATTAACCATGGATGTAGTAGTACAAGCGGCTGGTCGGCCTCCATGTTATATGTGATCATTGATAATTGGATTTGCAGAGTCGTCACTACCAGAACTCCAGATGTTTCTGAGCAGTGGTTCAGTGTCTGACTCAGTCATAAGGTTTGTGCTCCTTCCTGACTTTCAATGACTAAAAAAATCACCGCCACTTGGTGGAAACCCTACAAAGACCACATGCGGTCTGTTCAGTCTTTGTAGGTTTCAGCTCGTCTTTGGGTTTTTTCCTCCAGCTTAACCAAACAATTAGCACTAGCATGTTACTGAGAAACCATGGAGGGAACTCCCTCTGTGTCCAAAATGACACCAAATGAAACTAAACTAACTTCATAATCTCAGTTTCATGTGTCTTGGTGCTTACATGAATGATAGAGGGGGTTTAGGTGGAGCCCCACTCGCCACAGTACAACAGGCAGCAGGTATCTGGAACATGCAGAACTCTGTACAGTAAACAAACACACCCACACTAGATCATCTGTCAAAGAGATCACCAGGCTGCTTTTACAGATGTTTGCTTTTCAGTTTTTTAACATGCAGTTGCTGCAGTTTTCTGTCTTTTATTAAAATAAAAGGCAGCATTTTTCTACATTTTCCCCCTCCATTTGCTCTTAGAGATGTCTCAGGTTTCTTTCTTTCTCTGTTCAGTACAAGTTTAGTTTGCTGGGAATCAGTACTTTCCACTGTAGTTCTTATCTTAAAACAGCTACATCTGTTCAGTCAGTATTATCTCAGGAAGTGGATACAGAGTGAACCGTGGACACAACCTGAGACACTGGAACACTGAATGATAGAAGAGGTTTAGGTGGAGCCTCACAGTCATCACTTCAAGCTGCTCGTGGTGTTAATGAAGTGAAAACTACATGGTTCAGGTTTCAGAGAGTCTCTCTGCAGGTTTCAGTGATGTTGGACAGTTCAGAAAGGTTTTATTTGATCTAGGAAATCTATTTTTGGTGGAAATGTTCTTTTTCATGATCACTACTCTCTCCATGATGCCTGCACCATCCTCAAGAAAGAACATTAACTAATCTAACGTAGATTGTTATGAAATTTGATCATAATCACATTTCTGCTCCCCAGAGGATGAACCCTTTAGATTTTAATGACCTCAGGACAAACTTCACATTTTAGCTCCTACGACTCTAAGAATATATAATTAATCTGTTTGTTGTTTTTTCTTTCCAACACTTTTATGTTGTGGCTGTAATAAACACTGCAGCCTCTAAAGGGCGCCAGCAAGACCAAAGACTGATCTTGTTTAAAGTCCAAATGAAATTAAAGTTTTCCAAATGAAAACTTTTTGTTTTTGTCTACTACTATTCTTTGATTTCATGATGAAGTTTTACATTATTTCCGCTTACGTAGCTGGAGTACTTATTTCGAAACAGATCAAATCTTTTCATAAAGCGCGAACGTGTCGTTCTATCATCGGCAGAGCAGACGGTCACACTGAGCCTGATTGCATCCTGCTACACAACACAAGAGCCACAGACTCTGAACAACAACCCACATTAGCTTCCTGCTAAAGTCTCCTTCTTATCTAACTTACAAACATGAACACACGTCTTGTGCTGCAGCTTGTTGACTGAGCCTCCAAACAAACATTCACCGGGAAAAGTGCACCGCTAACATCAGTTAGCAGCTAGATAGCCAATTAGCTGCTCAGCTGCAGCACATTAAACAACAGTTAACATACCTGCAAAAGTCACTTTGGACCAGTTAGATGCTGGTTTGGTTGTTGCTCTTCCTGTTAGAGACACGCTGTCTGTCCATGACCTGTAGCTACAGCAGTTTGTTTACTTTCTGTTTAAAAACATGCTAACATTATTTTTGACTGACGATTAAATGTGATTTCAGTTGGACTTTAAAGTTTGTTGCATATTTGGAGGGAATCATAACATTAATATTCTTTTTTCTTTTTATTATTGCTCTATATGCTTATAAATGATCCCAGTAACTTTAAATTCATAGCTATTTTGTTCTATTATCTCTTTTTAAGGCAACTTTGTGACATCTGTTCAGGGACTACAGATGAAAAATAGCATATAGACTGACTGGCGCATTTACAGCAATGTTAATTAATGTGCATTGTCCCTGTTAAATAGAATAATAGATAGAAAAATAAATAAATCATGAAATAATTTATATTTACATATTTTGTTTCTCCATAGACACAGTTTCTCACCTGCATCTGTGCTCAGGTTGACTTCCATTGCGTCTATAAGAAAAGGTTAACATGTTGTTCATTAAACCACATGTGATGACATGTGGCAGGCAGATCTAAAAATAAAATCACATCATGCTGCATGAATGTTTTCAGTCTCAGTGTTTAATATCAGCACGAATCAGGAATGTTCTCTGGAAAATAAACTGTTTATGGTCAAAAATAACATGACAGGCAGGAATTTGTTTTGCAGCTTTTTAAAGTTTGTAGGAAACAAACTGAACATGAGGAGGGTTTTAGGCCGGTTGTGTAACTTTTTTTCTCAGAGCTTCTCTCTGCATTACGGTAACAGTTTAAATCACAGACAATAGACCCGCTACTGCGCATGTCACAGTCTGAAACGCTGCTGCCTTCAAGCTCGGTGGGAAATTATATGTTCAAACTTTGGAGCTATGAAACTGGTGCAGGTGTGAATATTTTATGCCTTCTTAGAACATAAATGCCAGAAATACTTAGAAAATATGACTTAAATCAACAAGTGAAATGAATGTTTAATAAATAAAACATATTAAAACTGAAAAATAAATAAGTGGAAATTTTAAAAAGTTAAGTACAACATAAAATAGTGTGAGAAGGAGTATTGTTGTTTTATGTGTCTTAAATATTTTGGAAAAATTGTAGGGCTGCAACTAATGATTAATCTGCTCATTATTTTCTCGATTAATCGATTGGTTGTTTGGTCCATAAAATGTCAGAAAATGGTCAAAAATGTCGATCAGTGTTTCCCAAAGAACAAGACGACGTCCTCAAATGTCTTGTTTTGTCCACAACACAAAGATATTAAGTTTACCGTCATAGAGACTAAAGAAACCAGAAAATATTCACATTGAAGGAGCTGAAATCAGAGGATTTGGACTTTCTTCTTAAAAAATGACTCAAAATGATTAATGGGTTATCAAAATAATTGGTGATTAATTTAATAGTTTAATAGGAATAAAAAAATGAAGTAAAACATAAAACAATGTCTTGTAAAACTGTGAGGGCGGTATTATTGAATTATTGGAAAACAGTTCTAAGTAATCACGTTAATGATTATTATATTGATTACTGGAAACAAAGTAAGAAGTCACTGAGAGGTCGAGAGGTGGGGCCTTGTTTGCTTGAATTTGACAGAAGATTAACACTGAATATCACCGCCCATATTCCTGTGACCTCCTCTCAATAAACACTGTGACTGTACAGTAAGCAGAAGTACTGCAGTAAAAGTACCAATACAGCAATGTAAAAATACTCTATTACAAGTAAAAGTCCTGCATGAAAAATCCTACTACTGTAAAAGTACATAAGTATTATGAGCTTGATGTAATACTTTATATACAGTTAGCTAGTTTAGTCCAGTGGTTCCCAACCTAGGGGTCAGGCCCCTCCAAAGGGTCAGCAAATAAATCTGTTTTCAGTTTTTTGGACTTTTTCTCTAATCTTTGATTTTTGCTGAAATATTGGATCATTTGAACATTTATTGAAATGAAAGCATGTGAGAAGTTTAGAGGGAAAAATCACTATTTGGTGGAGCTGTTAACAACTCATAGACATGTGAAATGTGACCCCGACTACACACTGCTTTTTGTAAGACGTCAAAAGACAAAAAGGTTGGAAACCACTGGTTTCATCTTTAACAATGTGTTGTATTTTAAAAGCTTGTTATATTATCCATTGTGTCAAATCTTCATCTGAAAAGTAACTAAAGCTGTCAAATAAATGTAGTGGAGTAGAAAGTACAATATTTCCCTCTGAAATGTAGTGGAGTGGCAGTATAAAGTAGCATCACATGGAAATACTCAAGTAAAGTACATCAAAATCAAATCACTTGGGTAAATGGTTACTTTCCACCACTGGCAGTAGCAAATGACAATATGACAAAAATAGCAATAACAAATAACCAAAATATAAAAAAATGACACATTCACAATTAATTCTAAATCCCCTATAAATTCATTCATGGCTCATATAATTATTTTTAAATAAATATGTTTCAAAGATGGCCAACTCAAGAAAAAATTTCAAAAAACTCAAAAACTCAAAAAACAAAATTCTGTAGTTTACGAAGTGTCCCTGAACGTCGCAAAGAGATAAGCCCCGCCCCCTGAGACCGGCGGCCGGAGCGGTGCGTTCACGGAGTTTTTTCCGGAGTGTTTGAAAGTTGTCAACAGAGGGAAGAAACACGGAGAGCAAGAAGCCAAGCTGCGGAGAGAGAGAGCGGCTTCACACCGACAGAGGAGCTCGGAGGAGGAGGGATGGGCTGCAGCCACAGCAAGGTGAGGAGCTCCGGCGCTAAAATCAAATAGAAAACAGTAGAGTCTCGGTAGAAGTTCACTTTGTTTCGGGGGGAGGAAGCTCATTAGCAGGCGCCCGGCAGCTACAAAACGTGCCGGGAATGAGCTCCGGATAACGGACCGTGTGCTGCACACACGGCGCACTTCTTCTAACAAATAATCTTAATTTAACACCCAGAAACAAACATGCAGCTGATGATTTGTCGACACATTCAGTCTGAAAAAGAAAACGCGGAGACTTTTAGCGTCTTTTCTCAACATCTGTTTTGAATCTGGCATCGTGCGAGCTGTTTTCCCACGGTGCTGCTCGAAGATGGACACCCAGTTTTAACTTTTACATCACCTCTGATGCTTTACTGCGCCTTCAAACATAGTTTTATCTCCTTCACTGTCTCGACAGTAACGATTTCATGGAGTTTTATGGTATTTTTTTAAATCTTTTAAAATGTCGCTTTAATAGTTCTAAAATACATTCAGTAACTTCCCTTTGTGGGTTTCACTCTGCAGTGCCGTTTAAAATACTTAAAAAAATAAAAAATCTGGATATTGAGATGACTTTTTAAATGATAACATTTATCATAGAATTGTTGTTATCCTTTAATTTCTACATATTTCAACACTTAAAAGCACATTTAACTTGGTTCATGTGTCAGGTCAAAGTGTGACCTCACTGTTGGTGTGAAATCAATATAATGTTCCTGTATTTTGCTGTGTCAGTTCTGTCCATACTGTCTGTTGTGTCCGTTGTCTAAACTGTCTGTTGTGTCTGTTGTCTAAACTGTCTGTACTGTCTGTTGTGTTTGTTCTGTGGGGTTCAGAGCTGTGTTTCTTTCCTGCTGAGAGGAAACTTGTCTGTAGTTTGGCAGCTGTTGTCTTCCACCAGTTATTGATAGAAACTGACGGAGCAGCCGAGGCTTCATGCGGGTCAGTGGTTTCCAAACTGAGGTCTGGGGGCCTCCAGGCGTCCGGCTGGAGTTTGATTTTATGCATTTTATAGATCCAGATCCTTTTGAATCCACTTAAAGTCCCTGTTCTTCTTCTTTTTCTTGTTTTGAAAGTTTCTCTGTTCTCAGTGTAACACCTGCACGTACCTGCAGGATTTATGACATCACAACTTTCTTGACTAATTGTTTGGTCTATAAAACATCAAAAAACAATTAGCTGGACATAATATCCTACAGCACAAGGTGACGTCTTCAAACGTCTTGTTTTGTCCGACTAAAAGTCCAAAACCTCAAAATATTCTTTTCACTGTCGTTCAGCTCATTGCAGACTAACAGATATCTGCATATATGTCAGACGATTAATGACAAGAGACTGAAGAACAGAGAAACTCCAAACTGGTTGTGATGTCAGACTTCCTGCAGGTATGCCCAGTTGGGATAAACTCTGAAAACAAACTGCACAGAGAAGAAGAAGAACATCCAGCTGAAGGTGTTTTTGAGTGGAAGAGGAGTGACTCAGAACACGTTCTCTACAGAACAGAGGAGAACAACAGAGAACAGAGCAGAACAACAGAGAACAGAGGAGAACAACGGAGAACAGAGCAGAACAACGGAGAACAGAGCAGAACAACAGAGAACAGAGCAGAACGGAGCTGCAGGCTGTTGCGTAACCTGAAAGCTCAGTAAAGCTTTGATTAGCTCAGAATAGAAGCAGATCGGTCAGAGAGGATCAGAGTCTGAGCTGCTGCTGCTGCAGGTCATCAATACACACTGACGCCTTTAATATGCTGTTAATACTGTTGCTGCAACAACAACAACAGTATTAACACAAAAATTACTTAAATTATTATTTAAGGAGAAATACAAAAAAAGCTGGTTGCAGCTTCTGTTTGATGATTTGAAGCTTTTATGTGACAAACATGAACGTAAACTGAATATCTTTGGATTTGAAACTGTTTACCAGACAAAAGAAGAAGTTAGAACGGGCATTTTATAGACAAAATGCTTCATCAATCATGAAAATAATTGTTAGTTGCATCCCTACATTGCAGTCTTTATTGTCCTGACTGGTTTCGTCATTCTTTGACTGTTAAATAGGTTTTAAATTGCAGTCTGCGTGGTGTTTTAAAGCGTTGAAGGTGCAGGAGAAGACGGTAACTCGTGGACGTATCAGAGCTCCTGTCGCCGCTGCAGGTCGTCTCTCACCTGCGGCGTTCTGATTCTCACTCGTCCAGGTGTCTCAGCGAGCTGACAGATGGTGTGATGATGTGATGGACCGTCAGAGGTTACGGTTTTCCACTCTGCACACTGAGTTTATGTCTGGGCTGCAGTGTGCTGTTCCACACCGAGCAGACATCTGTTTAAAAGATGAAAACCGCACAAAACAACGAGCTGTGAGGAAAGTGTTGTGGAAATACGATTTGGCCGGATTTAAAGCTCAAAAGCCGAATCATGAATGTTCTGCTGCTCAGTCTGACCTTTACTGTTGGCAGAGAAACACTCACTGCTGCTGAAAACTCACATTAATTAACTTTTTACTTCATGTCATTTCAGTTTAAAAACTGCATCCACTAGAGGAACTTACTGTAAGAAAACAAGAAGTACTACAGTTCTTAGAGTGCATTCACACCAAAGCAAGAGATTCAACTAATGAGGAAGTGGCAGATGTTTAGTGAAGAGCTGTAACCCGTCACCTCTCTTACTGGATTATTTAGTGAGCTGATTGGAGCTTAATTAACTCGATCGCCATTGAAATCTACTTTAAGAAGTTTGTTATTGCATTTTTTTGGAAACGCTGACGATGAGTCTCATTACCTGCAGCAGTCTTGCAATTTTTCCCCCAATTCCTGCAATTTAACAGTAAAAAGAGACATAAACATCACATATTGTATCACAGTTTTTGAGAAAAGAAAAATAATTTTTGGCCGCAATAATCACAAAAAAGACTTTATACAACCACCTGTTATCATGTGACTGTAGTACTTTAGTCACATGATGATGTCGTATCGGAGACGTTCTGCCTTTATTAGACTTGAATATACTGGTGATGTTCAGGCTGTAAAGTTGTTTTATGATCAGATGAGTTCTGCCTGCAGAGGTTCTGATGCACCAGAGCCTCATGTGACTTTTGTTTTATTTCGCTGATAAATATCTGAATTTATCTTTGTCACCACGGCAACGAGAAGATATGACCCGCTGCTGGCCTGAATCGTCCGTCCTGATGTGTTTTTGTTGTTTATGTGACGCTGGTACAGAAACAAACAAACAAACACGTTTGACAGCACAGAAAAGGACTCAGACAGACATAAATCATCTCCCGACCCCCCAGCAGGGCCCCAAACCTCAGGTTGAGAACCGCCTGGCTCGCTGCAGGAAGCAGACGCCCTCAGAGCTGCAGCCGGCTGCGGGTCGGAAACTGCATCCATCTGTTGTGCAGTTTATTGTGCAGCTGCTGCATCGTGAACTTTACCCGAAATATAAACGTACGCGATGATGTCACCGCCCGACCAACAGAGCAGCAGCATCGTCTCCTGACCTCTGATAACTGATAATCAGTTTATTGATTATTGCTGAGCCACACAGTGACATTCATCAGTACAATCACATTGTCTTTACTGTAAGAATCAATTCTGAGTTATCGCAGCTTCGATCTTAACTGGATCAGACCAGTATCATCTCTTAGAAACTAGCAAAGTTTACTTGGTAAGTAGTTTTTCAAGCAGAAATGCTAAACATTCGCTGGTTTGAGGCTCTCAAATGTGAGAATATGTTGCTTTTCTTGGTCTTGCGTCACTGTAAATTTAATATTTTTGGGTTTTGGACTGTCGGTTGGACAAAATAAGACATTTGAAGACGTCATCTTGTGCTCCAGGATATTGTGATGGCTGTTTTTCATTGTTTTCTGATGTTTTATTGACCGAACGATTAACTGAGAAAATAATGAGAAGATTAATCAGTAATGAAAATAATTGGTGGTTGTAGCTCAGTTTGAAAAATGCAAGCAAGATGACGTCTTCAAATGTCTGCTTCTGTCAGATCAACAGTCCAACATCCAAAGATTTAAGATGAAGATTGAAGAAGCTGCAACCAGCACATATTTGGCATTTTCCTGTTAAAAATGACTGAAATGATGAATTGATTATCCACATATTTGCTGATTAATTTTCTATTGATAGACTAATCGTTTGCAGCTCTACAGACCAACTATGTTTGAAATGTTAATCTAATCCTGAAAATATACCCGACTGGTATGAAAAATATAAACATGTTTTTAGGTCAAAGTTGTCAAATATGAAATGGCGTATAAACACAAGCAGCTGTACAAGAACTTTGTCTTAATAAAATACAGACTGAAAATGGAAAAATTTAGATTTAAATCAGGAACAAATTAGAAGAATATTCAGATTTTTGAATACATGACAGTTTTTGATAATTGGCGACCAACACGTTTTGGTCGTTACCAAAAAAATTCAGAGCCTGGAGTTAGATTAATAGAAAATAATCAGTTTGATATTTTCCTCCAGTCGTTGAGCCTCCTCCTCTGGTTCTAATCATATGAGCTCAGGACTCTTAAGAGCTTCTTTAAGTGTTTAATGGAGCTTTAACAGAGTTAAACTCAGCTTGTAATTCTTCAAAGGATCCATGAATAAAGTGAATCTAAAAGGCAGCAGTTCTGCTCGTATTTACAGCGACATCACAGTGTTTTCTTCTTTGATATATTGATTGATTTCTCCTCGTGAACGACGCCACATGAAGCTTGTTTTCTCCACAGCGAGTGGTTAATGACACGACTTTGAAATATCTCCTGGTCTGAAACAAAACCCACAACTCTGTGATGAGTTTCTACTCCCCAATGAGTAGAAACTCATTGGGTAGAAACTCATTGGGGAGGAACAACAGCAGCAGCTTCGGTCTCCTTCAGTTCCGCCACTTACAGGGTTATATATTGAACCATATATTGTATTTTCCAGGACAAGTTGGGCTGTTCAGTAATGTCATCATTATGCATGTGAGTAGTACTGTACTCGGTCTAGGAGACTTCCATCCACCAGGTCACGATGGCATCAGACTGAGTAAAGAAACCCAGACATCCTTCAACTGGCAACACCCTCCAGCTGCTCCTGGGGGATCCCAAGGCGTTCCCAGGCCAGGAGAGATATGTAGTCCCTGCAGTGTGTTCTGGCTCTGCTCCCGGGTCTCATACCAGTTGGATTTGCCTGGAACACCTCCAGAGGGAGGCGTCCAGGAGGATCCTAACCAGGTGCCCAAACCACCTCAGCTGGCTCCTTTCAATGTGAAGGAGCAGCGGTTCTACTCCGAGCTCCCCCCAGATGTCTGAGGTCCTCATCCGATCTCAAAGACTGAGCCCAGACACTCTCCGGTGGAAACTCATTTCAGCCGCTTGTATCCGTGATCTCTTTCTTTCAGCCACTATCCAAAGCTCGTGACCACAGGTGAGGGTTTGAATGTAGACCGACTGGTAAACTGAGAGCTTTGTCTTCTGGCTCAGCTCTTTCTTCATCACAATGGTCCAGTATGACGTCCACATTACTGCTGATGCTGCATTGATCCGCCTGTCAACCTCACGCTCCATCTTACCCTCACTGTGAACAAGACCCCAAGATACTTGAACAGGTGAGGGTCCAGACCAAAAACGATTCATAGACTTCAATGAGGTGGCATTTCAGGCATCTTGGAACCTTGCCCGGAAGAGGGAGACCGGGGTATCCTCCTAGAGCCAGACCTGAGAGGGGAGCTCGCTGGCGAGTGTCTGGTGGCCAGGCCTTGACCCATGGGGCATGGTCGGGCAAATAACATGGAGTTGCCAACCTGTGAGTTGGGTGCATCGTCAAATGGGCAGCAGGCAGGGGCGGGGACCTGGACGTGCTGTTCCCAGGCATCGTAAAATGGTTCTAAGGATATGGAACATCATCTCCCTGGTGGGGAAGGAGCCGGAGTTAGTGTGGCAGGTGGAGCAGTACTGACTAGATATAGTTGGGCTCACCTCTACACACAGCACCAGCTCTGGAACCAAACTCATGAAGAGGGGCTGGACTGTCTTCTTTTCTGGAGTTGCCCAGGGTGAGAGGTGCTGGGTGGGTGTTGGGATACTCAGGAGCCCCCAGCTGAGCGCTGCACTGTTGAAGTTCTCCCCGCAGAACAAGAGGGTCGCCTCCCTGTGGCTACGTGTTGCTTGGAGGAAGACTGTTGTGCATACGCACTGAACAGCAGTTGGGAGTATCCAACCTTCATGGGGTCTCTGGGTGGGGCCCTAGAGGGGGCGCGGCCTGGTGAGTCCATAGTTCTGCTGGGGACTTCAACGTTCATGTGGGCAATGACGGAAAAACCTGGAGGGGGGTGACTGGGAAGAACTGCCTGCCTGATCTGAACAGGAGTGTTGCATGTTACTGGACTTCTATGCTGGCCATGGATTGGCCATAACAAACACCATGTTCGATCATAAGGTTGTTCATAGTTGTACCTGGCACCAGAACATCTTCGGCCAAAGATCGATGAGCAACTTTGTAGTTGTGTCATCAGATCTGCAGCTGCATGTTTTGGACACTCAGGTAAAGAAGCTGTAAACTGATCACCACCTGGTGGTGAGTTGAAAAGACAAAAAAGACTGAAGCGATTATTTGATTATCACAACGGTCAGAGAATAATTTAGCAACTATCGACATATCATTGCGGGAGGTGAACAATGGTCACTTTTTGCCATCTAACTATCCAGCCATTTACCCAATCCTCCTCCTTCTCCTTTTATATAGACGTCATCAGTCTCATGGCGTCTAATAATGATGTGGTTTACACTGGAGTTAATTGAAGGCTCGATGCGTCTCATACAGACACTAAAGGTGCCTTTAATCCAAAAAATTTGTAATGCTTCCTGCAGTTGGTTTGGATCGAGGTCAGACCTCAAACGAACTGTACCAGAGTTCCTTTGTAACCGGACTGAGAACATCTCTTCAACAAGGTCTCGGTCCCGTTGTTTTGATCTGCACCCGAGTGCGGTTGCTGTGTTCACATCTGCCCAAACGAACCGCACCAAGGGGGAAAACGCTCCCGGGGTCGACTCAACTGAATGAAACACGGCAGGTGTGAAAACGGCCTACAGGGTGAACTGTGACTGCTGGTAAAACGTGAGACATTTTTCACGTTGAAGGAAAAACACAGAAGAAGGTTTGAGCTTGTTTTCATCTCTGTGTGAGTTTAACCTCGTTCAGGAGATTCTTCATAGGACGTTAAATCTCATCCCTGTAACACTCACCGACACTGGAGCAGACATTTTGTCACATAGCTGCGAACCCGGAGAAGACAGCGATGTGTTTGTCCTCTCCTAGAAACGCAGCTCTGAGCTCAAAATCTAAAGAGAATAAAAATGAGGTCAAAGTCGTAAATGTCCTCATGGGTTTAGAAACACAAGCGTCCATCCGTGTGTGTGTGTGTGTGTGTGTGTGTGTGTGTGTGTGTGTGTGTGTGTGTGTGTGCTGCAGCATTTGGAAATGGCAGAAGCTCACACAGCACTTTTATTTTGTTGTTCTGTGGTTTCTCAGAGGAGGAAAACAGTCATTACTGTTGCACAGAAACATGTTTGTCACTCGTAAAGACTGTGACACAATCATACAGGCTGCGGGAGAGAAGTTCAGCTTTTCATTCAACTTTTTCTGACCTCTACCACACCCAGACGCTACTCATGAAAACTTGAGGTGACCCGATCCTGCGGAGAGAGAAGACGTCTCACTCTGTTGGAAATACAGAAACACTCTGATTGTACAGCGGAGTGGAGCTTCTTCCCTCACAGATGATCTTTGGTCGAGTACAGACACGCAAACCGACAACAGAGGAGTTTTATTTTGTCATCAAGTGACTCACAGAATTAATTAGTGACAGCTGATACGAGCTGCTGCCCAACACGATTATCATTTTAAGAGAGGACAGAAAGCAGAGCTGCAATGATTAGTCTATCGATAGAAAATTGATCAGCACTAATTTTGATAATCACATTAATTGTTTAAGACGCTTTTTAGGCAAAAATTCCATGTTTTCTGGTTTCAGCTTCTCATATGTGATGATTTGATGCTTTTGTTTGTCAAACATGACAGTAACACGAATGTCTTTGACAAGACAAACCAAGACCGTTTTGATAATTGATTAATTGTTTAAGCCTTTTTTAAAGCAAAAATGCAGAATACTTCCTTGTTCCAGCATCAACTATGCAACTGCAACTATTTTTGTAATCCAAACATTGTTTACATCATTTTTCAAGCAAAAATATCAAACATTTGATGGTTGCAGCTTTTCAAATATATGACTGTAAATTGAATATCTGAACATTTTAGTCTCTAAGGCTGCGTTCACACTGAGATTGGCAGTGTGTGAAAAATTCAGCTCACCTGTTGTTCTGAATGGGGGAAGCAAAAAAATGCAGCGGTTATCTGGTAAAAAGTTGAAGCGAGAGGCTGTTCACTGCAGAGCCAATGGGTGGAGCCTGGCCTAGTCCAGGTCAAAGTCCAGGTCCAGCTCCACCTCCAGGTCCAGCCCCACCGTAGCTCACTCATACAACTCGGTAGTGCTAGTTGAGTACGACTTGGAAAGGTGACGGACAGACACAACTCATGGCGGTTGCTGGATGCAGAGGGTCCTCGAGATAGAGGAAGTCGACTCAGAGAAGCAGGACGGCGTTCCCTGAGACTGAGGTCTCTAGTGGTGGGAGGCTTTGGCGATCTCGGAGGAAAGTTTGGCGGAAGATAAACAGGAAGAGGACACAGCAGAGAGGCGGAGAAAGTGAGTAGAACCTACACAATGATTGTGGTTCATGAAACAACTTTTACAAGTTGTCATGTTCTTGGCTGAGCTGTAAACTACGTTAGAGTAAATGTTATGGATGAAACTAGAGGGAGTTATTAAAATAAGCAGAATAGGGTTTGGTGGCAGTGAGTAAAACAAGTAGACAGTAGACTATTAATTTAGACTTTTGATTTTCTTTTGAAGCTGTAAAATCGTCAGACTTGGCCAAAAATAGCTTAGTGGTTAGTTTCAGGTTTATACTGTAAACCCACATTCATAAAAACATCCATCATGTATGTTGTCTTGCCAACTTCTGTCTCATTCCCAGAAGTAGTTCTTAATCGCTCCCAACAAACAGCCTCGAGCTGAACAAGCCTTTATTATTTGTCATTTTGTCATTTCTAAAATAAACTAAATCTAGATCATAATAATAGTTTTATTTATTATTATCATGTTTCTAATGTGTCCTGTTTTCCTTCAGCAGACTGAATAACCAATGATGACATGAGGAGCGTCGCCATGACGTCCTGCTGCTTGTTTTAAAGAGTCCACAACTTCAGATCGTCTGGATAATGTGACACTGTATTTATGTCAGTGCTCGGCAGCATCGACCGGTGATGATGGTGATGATGATGATGATGATGATGATGATGATGCCTTAAGCACTGATCACTATATTATAGCTGTTTCACCCAAATAAGAAAAACTGAGAAGCTCATGAGTCTCCAGATTGGCTCATTTTAGGCCTACTGATGCACATATACAGGTGATATTTATTTGTTTCATAAACATATTTATTTTTGATGTATTTGTTACATGTTTAAGGAAAATAAAATCTTGTTTTAACTGGTTTTGAACCTTTGTGTGACTGCACGCTGCATTTTGGATGATTGTCTTATAAAATGTTTGTGCAGTTTAAATGACACGTTGCATGAAGTTTAGCCTAAATAAAAGAGAAGAGGCTCTGGATCCCCTCAGGATGAACTGTAATAACTTTGATCCTCCTCAGATCAAACTGTTAATTTGTTCAATGCTTTGTTTTATGACTAAGTCTGGTTTAGTTTTTTGTCATTATGTGACGACTTTCATACGTTTTAAAAGGCTTTTTGTTGAATTAGGGAAGAAAATGAAGCTGTGTGCTGAAAACTTCAACTTATAGCTTCCTCTTGTCTTATTTCTTGTTCTTCTCTGAGTTTGAACTGCACTCAGCTCCACCCATTAAGGTTTAAGTCGACCAATGAGCTGCTGATGCTTCTTTCTCCTGATAAACATCTGCAGAAACTAAAACTCTTCTGTGAAATGAGACGTGCAGCTCAGAGCAGGCAGGTTTTTCTTGAAGGTGAAGTGCTGTGCAAACAGAGGAGAGGAGCTGCTGCTGTGATTTATGGCGTTTTTTTTTTAAGGCCAGGGCCTCTGCGACGCCTGCAGGAACATATGCTTCTTCTCCTCCTCTTCCTCCTCCTCCTCCTGTCCAGATTTAAACAGATCTGTGAAACACGTCGACACGCTGCAGCGCTCTTGTCCACTTCGCCTCCCGACTGAACTCAGCGACGTGTTTAAAGCTGAGATATTTATTGTTTCAGCTCTGTGTTTAAATAAAGTCGGTGTCCAGTTTGCAGAGCAGCGTTTAGACGTGTTTATACAGTGAGAGGGTGTGTGTATGTGTGTGTGTGTGTTTTAGGGTGTGATTGTTTGGCCTCACTGTGCTTGAGCAATGTGTGGGTGTGAGGCAACGCAGTAAGCATTTCAGTGTGTGTGTCAGTTAACCAGCAGTGTTTGAAGCAGCAGATCAGATGACATCATCTTTTTATCTTCATATTTCTTCACATCAGAGACTCTCAGCTGATATGTATGTACAGCAGAGGACGATCTAAAGTATCTGCTGAGTCTGCTGATGTTCATTTTTAACGTATAGACTTAAAAGAAAACAAATTGTAACCAACATATGTTCTCATCAGGCCATTTGACAGTGTGACAACAGAGAAATTACCCTTTAATTAAATTAACCTGTGATTTTTCCAGTGATGCTGCTTTTCTTCAACTTAGTTTGATTTTATTGTCATAAGACAACAAACACACAAGACACTTTTCACATGTTCACTGGAAAAATGATCAGGTATAATGTTTATGCATCTTAGATTAGCACTAAACACAGAGAACAGATGTTTGGTCATAAATTAAAGTATTGGACTAATTCAGATCGGTGTTTTTAGTCTTCTTGTACTTCCTGTGTTGTGAGTACAGTGATCTCCTCCAAAACATTTGTTACACAACAAATATGGTGAATGTCTAAGTGATCTGGGATGATTCACAGCGGCAACCTCAACATTACAGTCAGAGTCACTGATGTTGGAGACCAGTGTCCTTTTCTTCTAGTGTCAATAGACTGTAAACAATAATGGACGTTGTCACCATGACGTCACCCGCTGGTTTGTCAACTCCCATTTTGAAACCTCGAGTTTGCATTTTGAATGTTGCCATGTTGGATTTTTGGAGAAGTGACCAGAGTGGAGCTGACCCTGACGCTAGCTGCTAGCTTTGTTAGCACGGTGCATTTACAGTCTATGGATAACTGTGAAAATGCTAATGCTAATTTTCGCTAGTTAAAAACAGGCTAAAAACCATTAAAACAAAATGTACTCACCGTAATAACTGAACATCCGACTCCTTAGTGTTTTAGTCGACCAACATGTTACCGTTAACTTTCATGAACGGCTACGTCTATACTCTGTGAGTCTGGGGTTACGCCATGGTTACGCTACCTAACCAACGTTGTCTCAGAGGCTTGCCTGTGACCCACCTGTCACTCAAAGCAGATTCTTAATTATGCATAACTTAAAGCCTTAATAAAATTAAAACAGGTGAGTTATATAAAAACTGTACAGCTGTCATGAACGGGGATATGTGATATATGATAAAACTGTTTTAGTACCAGGCTGTAAACATGTTTATTTCTGCTGTAAAGTTGTGCGTTTTAACATGGGGGTCTATGGGGATTGACCTACTTTTGGAGCCTCATGTGGCCATTGGAGGAGCTGCAGTTTTTGGCACTTCCTCTTTGGCTTCATTTTTGAGATCCGGAGGTTGCTGCTTGGTCATGCTGAACTCAGAGAGGCTGCAGTTCATCAGCGTGCAGGTCTGAGGAGAAAGGTCCTTTTTGGTCCTTTTTAATCAGCAGCTCAAACAAACAAACTGAGCAGCTGAAGTTATGTAATAATGGAACAACAGAGGAAGAAAAGAGTGAAAGCTTCAGCGTCAGTCATGTGAAGACTAATGAAGCTGGCAGAGTCAGAGTCAGCTTTCATAACAAGCTCACTGCTCCAGTTTAACACTCAGACCTGAAGCAGGACTCTGCTGCTGCCGGGGGGGCCTCAGAGGGTCCAGACAGACCTACAGGTTCAACCAACCTCCAGTCCTCCTGATGTGTGTCATAAGGAATAACGATTTTAACACGGCGCTTTAATTGATTAATAAAGTACAGCTGAAATATTGTTAAAGAGCAGTTTCACCAGGTGAAGTGATTATAGTGCAGCTATAGTGATTATTTTCATTATTGAGTCATTGGCTGGTGGTTTTGGTCTATAAAACCTTAAAATACTAAAAAAAATTTGCATCAGAGTTTCCTAAAGTCCAAGGTGATGTCATCAAATGTCTTAATTTTGTCCGACCAAAAGTCCAAAACCACAAAGTACTTCAGTTAAAAACACGTATGACATCAGTGTATCGACAGTCTCGTCCTTTTATTTCTTTTCATGCAGCGTAGATGGTTGACGTGGGGCATTTAGTGACTTCATGATGTTACACAGGCACAGAGCGTTTATACAGGAGACACCCTGTCAGTGTTTAGTTTCTTCACAACTACAGTTGGTGTTGCTGCTGGTTGTGAAATAAATTGCTCAAAGACAGTCTGGGTGCAGCTCTGCGGTCTGAAAGGACTCAGAGGCTGAAGAGATTTAAACAGCGATGCAGAAATACTCACAGATCCACCTTAAAGGACAAGTTCACCAACAGTCAGGAGCCCAAATGAACATTAAAACATGTTTTTCTTGCTGTAATCATTCCTCCTGTTCATACTGACCATTAGAAGATCCCTTCATAATGACCTTACAATGGAAGTGATGGGGGACAAAAATGTATTTAAAAGTTTATCTGAAGCTAATATGAAGCTTCAGCGTCCAAATGAGTCAAATCAAGTAGATATCTTTCAACGTTACAGTCTTTTTAGTGCCAAAGTCCCTCTTTTTGTTACTATACTTCCACCTGCAGCTCAACAGGGAAACACTGTCCGAGGAAACACAAAGAGGGAATTTGATGCTAAAGACTGTAAATGTGTCAGATATCCACTTGATATGACTAACTCAGACTGATGAAGCTGAATAGAAGCTTCACACAGACTTTTGTGTGGACACACTGTGGATGAAGGGGATCTTTTAATATCCAGTATGAACAGGAGGAATGATTACAGTGAGGAAAACCTCTTTCACTGTTCATATGGACACCTGACTGTTGGTTATAGACACACTGGAAAAACTGTGAACCCGTCCTTTTAAAATAGAAGTCATCTGATCACGAGGGAGCCAATAAACACTGAACGTCATATCAGTCTGTTTCTGTTCTTTTTAGTTTGTTCATATCGTCACTGAAACTCTTCTTCTCTCTTCCTGTTTTCATCAGAAGAAAAGCAAAGGCAAGAAGGGAGAGAAGACACGGAAAGACAACAGCCACCGAGATGACGGAGGTGAGAGAGTGTGTGTGTGTGGGTTTACCTCGTTTCACTTCCTGTTTGCTCGTCTTGTTTCCTGAAGCAAAGTTCATGAGAACTCTGTCTGATAAATGTCAAGATGTGTCGCACCTTAGCGTCTATTCAGCTGCTGATATATTTACAGGTCGCTGCTTCAGAAATAGTTCCTACGTTTCTTTCTTTGATGTGAACTCATATTAAAGAGTTTGTAATAAACACCTGTCACAGTTTTTTTGATGTTATAAAAAGTGGTTTCAGGCAAAAAAACCCCAACAAAATCTCCCCACAGCGCCTGAACGATGACAGTTTAATAACAGAGAAATCGGTTTAATTTCCGACATCATGATAAGAAAGAACAGAGGAGGCTGTTGTTGAGTGACTGAGTGAATCATATGCTGTGAAGCTGTGACTCATCTCCAGTCACAACCAGTCACTTCCTCATTTCCTCATGTTTATGAGCAGAATGTACAGTTTTAATGGGAGAAACCACGCATTTAAAAACAGGATGGTGCTGCCGTCATCCTTCTGTGATTCACTGAGAGCTGCAGCACCGCCGGTAGAACCACAACTCCCTACATAGATAGTTATCAGTCAGTTCATCAACATATCAGCTCAGATAGATTATCAGTCAATTAATCAATACAGTTGTAATGTTTTGTCAGGAGAGAAGAGTCAGACTGGAAAAAAAAAGCTGAATGCCAAAATACTCTTTGCGGTTTATCCCGTTTACTATAAAACCTCATAATTGCAGTCAGGATTGTAAATTGTTGGTCTATAATTCTCTTGTGCAAATAACAAAAAAAGGTATTTATTCCAGATTTAAAAGATTTTATTGGCCCAACCATTAAATCTTAAATAAATCTCGTAAAACATGAAAACATACCCGCATTAGCTGATGTTTTGTCCACTAGTTTTTCAGCCATTTTCAGATGTATCGTCGCTAAACAGTAAAAGTTGCAGCCGGACGGATAAACAGCTGAGAGGAGCTGCAGAGTCGCTACGAGCCACGACGGACATGTTACACACCGACCTCTGATCTGTTGATATGAAAACATGATTATAGCTGCTTTAAAGACACAGAAGAAGAAACAGTGGTCATGTGGTAGAAAAAGAAAGATGTGAAAGCCCCTCCAATCATATCCAGGACCAGTCAGAGGTCAGGGCACACTTTCTCATTGAAGTGAATGGGACTGTGCAAATAAATAATATATATATATATATATATATATATATATATATATATATATATATATATATATATATATATATATATACACATACACATACTGTACATGCAAAACTACTCTGACAGCCTGACCTAGGTAGTAAAGTACTTTACCAAATATAAATACAGGTGAAATAACATGAATAATGTGTAATATACACAAAATGGAAGATATATAAAGTATAAAAACTGTTGATTTTTGAGTTGTTGGATGGTAGTGAAACAGCTCCAGGAAACCTCAGAAAACAGGAAATAACTACTGAGTGTTTTAAAAAAACATTTTAGGGCTGCAACTAACAATCATTTTCATTATCACTTAATTTGTCAGTTTTTTGGTCCATAAAATGTCAGAAAACTGAAGAATGTCGATCAGCGTTTCCTAAAGAACAAGACGACGGCCTCAAATGTCTTAATTTATCCACAAAAGATCTTCAGTTTACTGTCACAGACACTAAAGACACCAGAAAATCTTCTTTAATAACACTTAAAACAGAATTTTGTGTGTATATATTACACCTCTTGCACATTTAAAGTGTTCAAATTTCTGTTTATTTTTTCTTTTCTTTCTTTTTCTCTTGTTTTTTTTTTTTTTTGCTATTGACATTTCTTTGTTTATTTGATGCTATATTGTTTTATGACAATATGTAGGCCTGTAGTCAACCAAAGAAAATTTTGGTCGAAAATTTTTTTTTGGGGGGGGGGGGGCGGCGGCGGCGATGTAACGGGACAGAGTGCACCGTAAACTCGGCAGCCACACATTTCTCTGTTCTGTATTTCTCTGTTTTGTGTCTTCAGGTTATGCTAACCCATTGTTGCTAACTTTGGAGTTAATCTCTTTCACTTTTCCAGCATTTAGCATTTATTAACTGACACACTGTAGTCTGTACTGTACATTTACTGCCAGACTGACAACTTACTGCTAACCTTTTCCTCTGCTCCGCTCGTATCCACCGTCACTTCTCTGCCGCTCTTTCCCGCTCGCTACGCAAACATACTCCATAACGGAGCTACGCGACCGGTGGTTTCCCAGGCAACGACACAGAGGTTGACTCACATACCGGAACAGCGCTGCTCAGAGACTCCCAAACGCTGTCGGTAGGAAGCAGGAAATAATGGATTAATCCTGGAAAGCTGTTGATGTAGCACTTTTCTCCTTATGAAAATAACATGGAGATTATTCCACCAATGAGAATTTAGTCGGACGAGAGCATATCGACCAGTCGACCAGCAGACTACAGCCCTAACCTTTTTATGACTTGTTGAAACTAAGGGGAGGACTTTGTATAAGCCCTCTGGACTTCCTTCCTCTCCTGCACAATTTAATATAATTTATACTGTTAAATATTTTTATTGTAACCTTTGTGCAAATAAAAAAAATACAAAACCCCCAAAAAACAAACATTCACATTTAAGAAGCTGGAATCAGAGAATTTGATTTTTTTTTTTCTTGGAAAATGACTCTAAACAATTAATCAATTATCAAAATAGTTGGTGATTAATTTAATAGTTGACAACTAATTGTTTATTAATTGTTGCAGCTTTAATTTCTCTTATATTAACTGCAAAAAACATGATGCATGAAGCTGGATTTATGGTTTAAATATATATATATTTCCAGCGTGCAGGAAGCTTGTCTGAAGGAGTTTATAGTTTCCTTTAGTATGTACAGAACTATATTCAGTGTATAATCAGTCTGCAGTGTGGAAATGAACCACAGCTGTTTTTTTAATGACATTTGATTCCACATTCAGGTCTCGTCTCCTCCAGCTGATGAGATCTGACTGATAAACTGATTTCTAAAGGTTGACACTGATACTAATGTTTGGGAATTTAAAAATCTGATAGTGATATATCTGCTATTATTAATGTTCTTTATTTATATCTGCAGTGAGCTGATATCAAACAGCAGCTGAATAAAAGTCAAACTGCTGTTTGTTTAGAAATAATTAATCTTCAGACAGGCTGCGACGTGCTGTTCTCAGATTATTATGGAAACATACCAGTGTTCACATTTTAGATAAACACAGACTTTTAACGTCCTTAAGTTCATAAAAGTTTATTATATATTTCCATAAATAAATATCTTTGTTTTTACAGTGTTAATATTTAACTTTATGATGTTTTTCGAGTTGTGTTGAGGATTAAAGTGAAGACGTCAGTGGAAGCGAACGGACAGAACATGTGTCTACATGTCGATGATGTCATCGGTGTGTGTGTGTGTGTGTGTGTGTTGAATGTCTGTTTTTAAGTTTCCGTGACGATGACCTCATACCTGTGAGCAGTTTCTCAGCGTTAACTCTCTCAGCACCGGAAATCCTGAACTTCAGTCACTAAAATACAAAACAGCTTTTATAGAGCTGCAACGATTAATTCATTAGTTTATCAATTAGCTAATCTGCAACTATTCTAATAATTAATTAATTAATTGTTTTAGTAAATTTTGAAGCAAAAGTGAGAATGTGATGCTTTTCTTCATCTTATCTGATAGTAAACTGAATATTTTTAGGTTTCAGACTGTTTGTCGGGCTTTAGGAAACTAAAACCGACATTTCTTCATTATTTTCTGATATTTTATGTATAAAATGACTAATTGAGTAATAGAGAAAATAACTGGCAGCATTGATAGAGGCCTCTGACATCACTATGACATCATCAGGCTTATTTTCTCCTTCATTCTTCTATATTTTGCTTCGTCTTGTTGTTGAGTTGTTTTTTTTTTCCGTCTGCTTTCCGTGTCGGCAGGTAAACGTGCGTCCGGCTCACCAGACGTCTGTCTGGAGAAGCAGCTGGAGCGGTTCGAGTGGCAGCTGAGGACCTTAAAGGAAGTGCTGTCAGCCAATGGGAACCCAGAGAGGGCGGAGCTCCTGAAGGACCACGCCGACGAGGAGGTGTGCGCTCTCGTCCTGAGCATCCTCGATAAGGTGAGAAGAAGAAGAAGAAGAGCCGATTAAACTTCACGTTCATCACGTTGATCTTTAGAGCTGCGTGCCAGATAAGTTCTGGTTCTGGTTCTGGTTCTGGTTTGTGCCTCTAAAGATCCACTCAGACTGTATCAGTGTCTGTAGGTGAGGTGATTTTAATCCAGTCCGTCTCTGTATGAGGCTCATTTCATCACAACTTTTTATTTTAATGATCCTTTAATTTTATAATTGAGAGTAATTTGCAGGTATTTAATGGTTCATTTTAGGACATTTGACAGAGAATCTTGAGATGGAAACAGCAACATGTCGGTCCGTTAACATGACGACAGAAACAAATAAAACCATCAGGAGAGTAAAAACCCATGAAAGCTGATCAGATGTGCTGTTGTTCTCTTTCAGACACCCACATTTAGTCAAATAGTCTCTGTTAAAAGTCATGTGAATCAGCTGTTAGCAGTGTAAGATGATGTTCAGACAACTATCACTGAAGAAAACTTCAACATATGATGATTCTCAGGCAGGTTTCGAAGTGGATTTCTGGAGGTTTATTGGCGATCGTCATATAAAGATGGACGTAGCGAGGTGTGACGTCACCTGTTGGTTTCATTGGAGCCAGTTTGAAGCTCAGAGTTGCAGCATATGCAGATTACAACGGAGCAATGACTTCCAAACTGACCACCAGCACACTTGTTAGAGGACCTGAACGTAGAGATTGAGACCAGAATGACTCGTTGATAAAGTGATTTATTATTTCTACTTGAGGCTTTTTGAACAGGAGTCAGTTGGAGCATCTAGAGGCCGTCTGCTGCTTGCTTGCAGTGCACATCAGAGATAAAGATATCCTCCTGAAGTGTCGGTCACGCTGAATCTAAAAATACGTGTTTCATGTCTGTGGGTTCAGATCTGGCTGATACAAACTGCAGCTCATGCCTCATGAATCTTCCTCCTCACAGTTTGATGTGTGAACAACTTGAACCTGAACCCCGTCCAACATCTTTAGGATGAACTGGAGCGTCAGTGTGTGGGACCTCGCTGAGGCTGTCGGGTCTGAACGGGATTAAATCCCTGCACAGATTAACGCTCATGATGTTGAAACATCACATTCGGCTGTAATTTCATTGGCAGAAGTGAAAGTCTGCTTCATAATCAGAAACCAGAGAAGAAGTTATTCATAGACTGGGGGCAGCTGACCGGGCTCTCCGGGTCAGGTGACCACCTGAATCTGCAGCCAGGAGTTTGTCACTTTGAACTTGCTGCTTGTGTCCTCGCCGTGACCTCGCTGAGCGTTTAAACACACCTCAACCTACAGAGCGTCACCGCAGCCGCACCAATCAGAGAGCAGCTCTGCTTTATTTACATCCTCATATCTGAAGCATATTTTAATGTGCATCTTTCAGTTTGTTGCTTTTTTTTAATGTTTTGGTGTTATAATTACAGTTAGAGATGTTTTGTTGCTGCTGACAGTTAAATGTCATGATGTGATTTTCAGGTGAAAACGGAGACGACGGCTGATTTAAACATCCTGCACGAACAGAAGAGTAAAACTGCTACTGAGGAACATGAGAGACGCGCTGAAGGTGACGACAACAGCTTGAAAACACAGAAATGTGCAAAAGTCTTAGACACTAAAGTGAAGATGCTTTCAAAGATGATGCCATTAATAGTTTTTATTGATCAATTAAGCTGATCCAAAGTCGAGTAAACAGCAGAAACCTAAAGTAGATTAATATTTGCTGTGAGTGACTTAATAAATGCTTCTATCTGCTTACAGCTACATTATAGTGAGTTATAAACCATTACTGCTTATATTCTGATTATTAATGATAAATATGGGAACTTACAGTAAAGTGCTACCATCAACAAAATTATAATGAATAAATTACCAATAAACTAAAAGGAATACTTGACTTTTAGCTGTATTTGTATAATATACTATAAAATACAATTCAAAATACTGTTCAACTGTTCTATATTACAGCCTTTCATTTGATGTGTGTGTGTGTGGATCATCTTGGTATTTACAGTAGAACTGTGTATTCTACTGTGTATTCTACTGTTTGCACCACGTGTTACGGCTGTTTGCATGCGATTCTGTCAGAAACACACTGACTTTGACTTGTTTCCTGCAGAGCTGCAGAAAAAACACGAACAAGAGAAAACTCAGCTGACGGAAAAGTTTCAGGCTGCTGAAAACGTCCTGAAGGTAAATAACGAGCAAATCAAATAACTCAGTTTATTTACTTAAAGCAGAAGCTGCAAGTCGCTCACAAACTCTTCAGTCATGTTTAGCAGGATGTCGATCCTGTAGTTTCTTTTATTAGTTTTCTGCATCACAACAACAATCTTAACACATTGTTTCTTTGTCATTTCTGTTGTGATTGAAGGGTAAAGTTGAGGAGCTGTCAGCAGAGCTGCAGGTTTATAACGAGCTGAAGAGACGAGTAGAAGAATCAACGTTTAAGAAGGACCTGCAGAGAAATATTCAGGTGTGTTTGGGGTCAGGGGTCGGAGGTCACGGGGCGGGGGGTTGAGTTGTTTTATTTAATTGGAGATCTGTAACCAACCCGATGTTACATTTTCTGTTTCTGGATTCTTCAGTAAAGAGTTTAAAAAGTTCTCTGCGCTCTCACCTCTGACCTCTAGGCCCACGGCAGCCCAGGTGCATTCTGGGAGTCCGAGCAGGAGTCTCTGCTGTTCGTCATCGAGATGAAGAGCGAGCGCGTGCAGGAGCAGAGCAGGAAGCTGCAGCAGATGGACGCTCTGGTAGGTCGACTGAAGTCTTTATCAACTTTGTTTCTTCTTCTTTTTCTTAACGCTTTGATTTACCCGTCCCGAAAATTGTTGTTGTTATTTTACGTCTTCATCGTTCTTCACTTCTTCTTCGTGTCTCGTGATCTCAGGTGGAGAAGAATCTGTCTCTGGAGGACCAGATCATCCACATCCTGCAGCAGAACGAGGATCTGGGAGTCCGGATAGACAACTATCAGAGTCTCATTCAGTAAGTGTTTCAGTCTTCTCTTCTTCATAAAGCAGGAATGTGGCGCCACCTGCTGGATATTTCACCTGCTGAGACACCATGAATTTATTTATTTATTCTTTATTTTATATGATGGGATTTTGTTGTTGGCTTTGTCATACACATGCAGTTTATAGTAAACAAAGAGAGGAAAGACATTGAGAGCATCTGCAGATCTTAAAAAGTCTTAAAAAGCATTAAATTTACTCCTCAAAAGTCCTCAGAAGGTTAAATGATTAAGTATATTCCTAGAAATTATTGTTATATACAGCTGGGAAGTGCTGACAAAAATGTAATCTAAATGTTAATACATTCATGTACTTAATAAATAATTGTTGGCCTTATTGTTCCTACTGGTTTTCCATCATTCTTTAACTGGTTTGACCATGAAAACGGTGTTAAATTGCCTCTATGTGGTGTTAAAAAGGTCTTAAAAAGTATTAAATGTACTTTTGTGAACACGCATGAAGGCTCAGTAAGAATTAATTAAAATCACATAAACAGTTGAGCTCAGATCATTTTAAACTCTCCTTCACAGCTGAAAACTATTAATGCTCTTGACAGCTACTTTTCTGCTGAGGTAGCTACACGTTAAACTGTTAAAAGCTGCTGTTGAGATTTATCCAAAAAAAAAAAAACTGGTTCCAACAGCAGCAAATGTCTCAGGTCTTGAAGCTAAGATGTTTAGGAGAATTACCACAAAATAAATGAGCTGAACAGTTTGTTAAAAGCTTCATAAATTGAGCTTCTTGTCATCTGAAAGTATTTCTCAGGGAACGTTTGGTGGCCTCAAACTGACAGATCAACTTCAAAACAGAGACTTTTATTATTTAATTTTGACAAAAAAAAGTCTGTGAAAGAACCTGCTGCGGTGCCACAAAAGTCAGATGGACTTTAATCTGTCTTTATTTTTGTTTCTCAGGCAACTATCGAAGGAGCAGCAGGACCTGAAGGTGGCGCTGGAGAGGCAGGTAGCAGTAAACCAGAATCTTTCTCAGGAAAAAGAGCAGCTGATGTTCAAGCTGAGACACAGAGACTCGTGTCCGACCATCCACCTGACCGCCATGGTGCCGGAGATCGCGCCCAGATGACTCTGAGCATGAATCCGGTGTGTCACTCGCTGTAGGTAGAAACCAGACTGTGTTTGTGCACAGCGGCTGTTAATTATTCACATGATCTCATACAGTCGCCCGGTTCAGTCACCGGGCTTCAAACTACGTCTACAAACCACAGCAGGTGACGACTCTGCTGCTCTGGGATCAGATTAAAGGCTTTAACCTGGATGCCGTCGACACGAACAACCTGGTAATCGTTCTTATGCTAGTTGACCGGGTTAACCACTGAACAACTACATGATCCTGGATCCTCAAACCCACCGCAGTCTCTGAGGAAGCGTCTCAGACTCAGACTGTACTGAGCCGATCACACCGATCTGTCGTTTCTCTTCATCTGTGTTTTGTTTCTGATTCTTTTGTCAATGAAAGGCGTCCACAGAGAGCCCGAGTCAAGACTGATGTCACTTCCTGTCGAGCCTCCGATCCACTAGCTTCTGTAACTCAGTTCGATCTCATTCAGTTTCATTCACAAGTTCAATTTGGCTCCATTACAGCAGCTGCTATGACTGAATCACCAGAACTTGGTTTCATTCAGGGCTGCAACAAATAATAATTTCATTATCGATTAGTCTGTTGATTATTTTCTGGATTAATCGATTAGTTGTTTGGTCTATAAACTGAAAATGGTGAAAAATGTTGATCAGTGAAGTCCAAGATGACGTCCTCAAATGTCTTGTTTTGTCCACAACACAAAGATGTTCAGTTTACTGTCATTAGAGACTAAAGAAACCAGAAAATATTCACATTTAAGAAGCTGGAATCAGAGAATTTTTACTTTTTTTCCCTTTAAAAAATCAAAACGATTGATTGATTATCAAAATAATTGTCAATTAATTTAATAATTGGCAACTAATCGATTAATTGTTGCCGCTCTACTTTCGTCCACAAACATAAAACTCACCAGCGATCTCTTATCAAGTCTATTTTCCAGCTTTTTCACACGAGACGGGAGGAAAATATAAAGTTTCCCACGTTTACGACCTGCGAATGTTCGCGTCACCAGACGACTCAACGCGGTTGAATCATCACAGAGTTGGTTAAGAATACTGTGAACAAACAACATAACACTAACAACCGTTAAATTTGGGTTTAGTCGCCATGAACGAGACTTCAGCAGATGTGAGGCGGCCATGTTTGTTTGAGTTCAGTCACTTCTGAATTACGAAGCATTAAATCAGACATAAATCATATAAGAGCTTTCAGACTAACCTTTGGGAAGTAGGTGTGAACGATATTCACAATTCTGAATCTCGTTATTATGATAACTCCAATGTAGCGCTGAAACGATTGATTGATTAGTCCAACTACTTTGATAATCGCTTAATTGTTTCAGTAGTTCTTCAGTTCCAGCTTCTCACATGAGACCATTTGCTGTTTTTCGTTGCCATTTGTGACAGTACATTGAATATTTAAAGGTTTTGGACTGTTAGTCAGATAAAACAAGCTAATTTTAAGAAACTGTGAATTCTGTTTTTTCACAATTTTTCAACATTTAAACCATTATTTGAGAAAATAATTAAGATTAGTCGATATTGATGATAATCATTAGTTGCAGCTCTACTCAGAATGCGGAAAAACGCCAGACACTCGACGAGCCGAGTCGTTTAACCTGCAGTGTGTGCAGTGTGTGGGCTTATGGGAAATGCAGTTCATTAAAGGCTGCTTTAAACTGAAAAATTGAATAATTACCACATTTTCTTTTTTAAAAAAATTACCATCTTTATCTAAAACTTGGTGACGAACCTGACATACTGTTTTAAAGCTGGATTTTTAGTTATTTAAGTTACTATAAATGAGATTTTGCTTCTGGACGTTCTGGTTTCACTTCAGCTCTCTGTGCTGATGTGTCCATCTCTGACAGATTATTGTACGTTGGGACTGTATTAACAAGTTTTGTTTTGTCAAAGGAATTGTAAAAAAAAAAAAACAGGTGGACGGATCAGTGTGGCTAAAGCGCTTCATCACGCCACAAACTTTCGTGCTGAGGTTGTTTTTTCATCCTTGGAGACGTAGAACTGACAAGCTACTGTGGCTAGTTAAATGCTAGTTAGCTGGTAACGTAAAAGCAAGACTGAATACTTCTCTCTTTAACTGCTTCTCCACTGGTAATTGTTCTTTTGGTAGCAGGAAGTTGACCACATTAACCACTGAACAACTCAGGTACCCAGACTTCAAAAAACTAGCAGCTAGCTTCCTCTGTTTTGGACTTTCTGGCTCTCCGTTTATTCAGAGGTGAACACTGTGAAGACACGGCAGCAACACAGATGTCAGAGTTTGTTGAAGTTTGCCGACATTGAAAACTTGGACAAAATGAAAACTCAGTGCAGATTTACTTTGAATCCACTAATCATGTTGATTCTATTATACTTTGGTCTGAAAAATGTTGGTATGACCGAACCAAATAAGTGCCTGAGACTCGCATAAAGACTCTGACATGCTGATTATGTCACGCGTTGTGTTATTAGAAAAAAAATCAGCCTCTGTAGATGTTTTCTGTTCAAGCACATTACTGTTTTCCAAGCTTAGCAAACTGTACTTCTTGTGTGGTTTACCTAAAAACTAAAGACTCCATGTTTGTAGTTCATGTGGAAGAAGCCACATTTCAGTGTTTTTCCAGAGAAAATGTGTCGAGCTTCATGCCTGTTAAGCTACAATATGCAGTTTTCTGATGTTAGAACATCTTCACCTGGGTTATGAGATTAAGTGCCTTTGCTAAATGTCACATTAACAGTGTTTGAAAGGACGATACTGATCAAGTTTTCCCACAAATTTGACTTTCCAGAAATTTTCGAGTTTTGAGTAGCACTTGAGATTAACAAAGCTTCTGTTTTTCACTTCAGTTTAGGGTTAAATTGTTGTGGTACGTGATGGTAAAGGTGTGAAACGAAAGAAAGATCCTCTACAGGTATCACAGATTAATTTTTAGACTTTAGTGACCATTGGAGGTTTTTTTTAAGGACTCTAAGGAGTTCCTCTCAATAAAAAAAGACCTTAAATGATTAATAGAAACTCCTCTTGGCTTTCCCTTTGACTACAAACCAGAACCGTTGGTGTCTCTTGGTTGATTTTTGAGATCAAAATATTCAAAAATCTGTGTACCTGGACGTCCTGTTGGAAAATTCAAGTGTGTGAACCCTGTGGAACAAAGCTGGACTGAAACACTCCCCAACAAATCTAAACCTAAACAACGTAACCACCGATTTTTCTCATCCTGTTCGAACCTGATGCCAAATGTTTTGTCTTATTGTAGTCAGTTTGTGTATTTTCTTTTCACATTTTCATGTGTTCATACTGTTATGCCTTTTGTTTCTCACAACCTGTTGCTGAAGTCATCTGACACCAGCTATTACATACAGCTCTGTTCATTGCTGTTTCAAATGTATTCAGTGTTCAAAAGTGAAAAACAGTTCCTGACTGATCTTCATTTATTGGAGATTTTTAGAGGTTTTTATGAGCCCAAGAATCAAAACATTGTTTCAACTCATAATTTAGTTTTATCCAGTAAAATGCTACTGTTAACACATTAGCATGCAGCCTGTTAGCATTCAGTGCAAATTACAGCTTAAGTTCAGCTCAGCTGTATGTTTTGTCAAGTTTTTTGTTCCACTAGCTGGTAAGAATCTGAGAATTATGGTCTACATTTTTGTGTTTTGGAGTGGAATCAGTATTGAAGCCTCATGTGGGCGCTAACATGGCTGTAGACTTTTAGCGCCCGGTTACACCAGAAAGTGACACAAAGAAGTTCATTTATAGGTCCTTGCGAGCTGTTCTGACTGGCAAGCTAACCTGTAAAATGCTAGCTAGCTGGTGTAACAGAAAAACAACCAGACTGAATAACAGACTGATAATCGTACCCAGACTTAAAAACTAACCGCTACATGTTAGCTTGACAAAATAGCATGTGAAGAATGCAGTCTTGAGGTTTGCGGTCACCAGTTGAGGTTAATATATAATATATATCAGTTTTTGACTTGTAAATAGTCATCTCGCCAACATCCTTGCGGGGCTAGTAGACGAACTACTGTGATTGGAAAGCTAACCAGTAAAATGCTAGCTAGCAGGTATAACAGAAAAAAACTAGACTGAATACTTTTCTCCTTTTAACTGCTTCTCAACCTGTAATTGTTCTTTCAGTAGTGTGCAGTTGAACTTATTTACCACTGAACAACTCGGGTTCCCACTTAAAAGCTAATTGCTACATGCTAGCTAGCTGAAATAACATGCCAAGCATGCTGGTTAATGATTTGTGATTAGCGTTCCTGTCAACATCCAAATTATAATTACTCTGATTTTTCTGAAAGATCTGATCTTGGCACAACAATTATGGACGGCTAGCGTTAGCCAAAGTCTGTTCACGATAACTGACTGCAGACTTTGCTGCATCTTTTTGAGAAGCAGTCATTCTCCAGCAGAGCAGAGTTGTATAAAACTAGATGATAAAGCACAACTAATACGTTAGCTTCCTCCCTTTTGGACTCTTTGTTCCCCTAAAACTCAGCTCTGACAAGAAGTTCAAGTTCAACTTTATTTGTCATTTGTGCAGAATAACATGCGTCATGTATAATGAAATGTTTCAGATGAGGCTGGGGACAGTACTGCAAGCAAGATATAAGGTAAAACGAAAGACAAGAAAAACTACTACAAATAAGGAATTTACAGTAAATAGGAAAGTTTGCTTTTGGTCAACAATGAAAATTAAAGTTAAAATTTCATGAAAGTTTAGCTCCTAGTAGACTTTGCTCATCTCTGCAAGTTAATCCACTGATTGAGTTGAATTTAATAGACTTTTGTTCCAAATGTTTCTATTTGTTATGAATGCTGGTGTGACCGGGCTCTTAGTCTCATTATGTTCCACTAACTAACTTGAATATTTTAGGAACAGAACAACAATCACTGTAAACATTTTCCCTCTAAAAACCTTAATAAACTGTCAGTTTGGGATCTTTTATGACCTTTTAAAGATGTGAACAATATCACCATTTCCTCAGTTTTAGTATTTTTCTTCTGACCATGACAATGGATTTATGTGACATTTGTATTGCCAAAAAAGAAGAAGAAGAAAAAAAAAAACATTTGTCAGTGTTTTGACACCTTTCTCCTTATGCACTAGCACTTTGACCAGTATTTTACCAGGAGTTTGTATAAGAGAGATGCTTCCATGTTGTATAGTTTTGAATTTTCTCGGGTTCTTACATTTATTTTATCTTTTCTTGTTTTGTGGATTAAAGTCCAGCAGGTTGTTTCTCAGCGTGCCTTAGGTACACACTGATGCTTTCCTTTGTTTTTTGTTTTTGGCTTGACTAAATAAAAAGCTGCAACTAACTGTACCTCTCACTGTCAATGTATTCAGACTCATTACAGCAACACGACACAATCATTTTATTAATGTTTTTAATCTTTTCCATTTTATTTTTTATTTGTTTCATTATATAGGTTATATATATGTTTTATGTTATGTTGATTTAAGTTCAATTACGTTTAATTTTATTTCTTTTTAATTATTTCTTTGCTGCTGGATGTTTTGTTGGGTGCTGGGTGTTTCTGATGTCTCCACTCAAGGTCGTTGTTCTGGAGCTTTTGACTGTTTTGCACGGTCTTCACCAGCAGATGAAATTTGCTCAGTTGTCTCAGAACTTGAATGCTTTGTCCTTTTTAGTCTGAAAACGTGGTTTCAAATCTTAGATATCTTTAGATATTCGTGACTAAATGCTCGACTATCAAAGTTAAATTGTAGAAAAAAACTATTGTTCATAAATAATTTAACATTTAAAACATTGATCTGCTTCCTCAGGACTGTAGTTTGATTGAAAGTGTCAATATACACAAACAACCTCACAACTGTCAACAGATTTTGATTCAAATATTTCTGATTGATCCTGATTCCTGCTCAGAAACACAGTACATGACAAACACTTTTTCCAACCAAGTCCAGGAGAAATATTTTCTTATTTTTTGGGAGAAGTTTAGTCAAATTGTCACCAATCAAATCAAGAAAACTCATTGATCTGTATGAAGAGTGAGTCCTGCTGCAGTCAGGCTGTATAATAAACCTGCAGGACCACTAGAGAGCAGCAGAGGACTTTTTACTTGCAGCAGTTACTGCGATGCAACCTGTGACCTTTACACATACGGGGCTTTCTTCCTGCCTTTATTTATGAGAGTGATCTTTCAATTTGAGAGCATGATTCATCGATTTCATGTTCAGATTTTGTAATTCTTATCCTCAAACTCTGCCCTCACACTCAAACAGCTCCTGCTTGTGCTTGGATTAGTTCTGCTTCTGCTCAAACTGTATGTTTGCACTCTGAAATATTGTTGCTTGCACAGATTTCCTGCTGCAGCTTCAGTACAAAATCTGAACATGAAATCAATAAATCCTCTCAAATTGAAAGACCACATTCTTGAATAAAGGTAGGAAAAAAGCCTTGTATATACAAAGTATCTGCAGGCCAACAAATGTCTTTAAAGGCATTTAATTCAGTCTCCTCAAAAATAGTTCCTTAGAAGTTATTAGAAAGTGTTAAATTTCCTGTCCGAAGCTCTTGAATATCACCTGTTCCTGCTGTAGACGGTAACATTAGTTGTATGTTTCTGTCAGGAGACGTTTTACATCTATAAACTGAGACGCAACAGCTGATTGAGCTGCAGGAAGCTGTTCCGTTATTTTTTGTAGATTTTCAGTCCATCAGTTTTCTGACACTTCTCTGAGTCCAGGTCACATTAATTGATTAATTAATATTAATTGATATTATATTTTGAGCTGCAACTCACAATTATTTGTATTATCCATTAGTTTGCCAATAATGTTTTCTATTAATCATCTGTCCTATAAAACAGTGAAAAATGGTCGTCACAACATCCCAGAACACCATGTGATGTCATTGAATTTGTGATTTTGTCAAATTTTGTAAATTTACTAAAATTTAAGACCAAAAAGCAGCAAATTCTCACATGGAACCATCAAATCTTTGGAACTTTTCAGTTATCAAAATAGAAGATTTTCTTTCCATTGCAGTTCTAATTATATCACAAATAATTATTGATATACATGATATACAACTGGGAGGTGCTGACAAAAAATATGATATAAATATCAATAAATATAATGCACTAAAAACCTAAATCAATTTAAAGTAATTGGTTACGTTCATTTTATTAATAATATCATTAAAAATGATTGTTATAAACTGCTGGGCAGCACTGGAGAAATGTGACATAATATAAATATTTCTAGGTCATATTGTTCCTGCTGGTTTTCCATTTCATACTTTTGACTGAAACAGGTACTACATTGTTAAAAATTTCTTTAAAAGTCTTGAATTTTACTTTGTGAATGAGCATAAACTGTGTTATATTAAAGGACAGACTTCTACCATCGCTTACATTGGAAGCACATTTGAAGGATCTTTTAATATCCAGTATGAACAGGAGGAATGATTACAGCGAGGAAAACCTCTTTCACTGTTCATATGGACACCTGACTGCTGGTTTAATACACAAATATTGTGTATTAAACCAGAAATATTGTGAATCAGTCTTTTAATGATGATTTATGTTAGTCTGGAGCCATGCTGCTAAAGTGGCTCACAAAACTGCCACAAAAAAGTGAGAAGACAGAAAAAGAGAGAAAAATCGCCTCACTCTGATGAACCTCTCCTCTTCCTCCTCTTCTCGCAGTACTGTGCTGTCCTCATCTCTCCATCCACCATCTCATCCAGATTGAGTGTTTCATTGTCAGAGTTTTTTCTGTACAATAACATCACTCTACTTCCTCCATGAGGAGTCATATGTCAGGTAAACATTAAAAACATTAAACCTCTGCAGAAAACAAAGCTATTGTTGTCTCAGTGTTCAGTTTCTTATCAATGGAAGTACCAACGTACCTGCTGCTCTCTACTATTTCTACTTCCTGTCTTTTAATAACAGATTGTCTGGGAGGAACCAGAAGTCAACGACCACATCTGCTGAGGATCTGATACGAGATAAAATAATAATAATAATGTATAAAATATTAATAATATTATTTAAAATCTGACAGGTAAAGTGGGATAGAGTTTTAACAACTCACTGCAAAGAGTCAATGAATCACACATATTAAAAAAGGAATTGATTTGCCAAACTGAAGGTTAAATTGTAGAAGACAAGTGGTGCTGGATCGACTTATAAACTCTTCTGATTTGCTTCATTCAGCTGCTGTTTCTCAAATTCTCAGCTTGATCTGTTCCTGCAGATATTTAAATTTAATCCAGATAACACCCACCAGTAACTAGGTCAATGACTGAATAAGTGTTGCACTTGACTCGGGTGTCAGATTTTGTTTAAAAGATTGTGTGAAAAAACATAAAATAAACTCCACAGTTTGATTTCACTACCAATTGTCCCACTTTACCAGCAAAAGTCTCCCATTTGGCCTTCAATGAAAGAGCGGCAGATGGTGTTTACGCTGATAAAACTTGTTTTTAAAATAAACTTTGATTTCACTGCAGGTGTGTTAATGAGGACCTGTGTACATGAGGGGAAAAAAACTTCATCAATTGGCAAAACTGTCCCACTTTAACAGCAAAAACCTCCCACTTGACCTTCAACAAATGAACGTCAGATGGTGTTCATGCAGATTTAACCTTTTTAAAAAAAAAAAATCAAATCTATCATTCAGTGTGTAGGTGTGTTAATGACAACATTTTTAAAATAGCCAAAAACTGTCCCACTTTATCAGCTATTACTATAAATATACATGTATGAAATATAACTTTAACTAACTATAAGAGTATTACGCTTTCTTACAGGTATGATTAATTTACTAAACCTTCATCATCTGTCTCATGACTACGTTTGCTCATCATCATCACCTTCAACATTACATCCTCCTCCTCACCGTCATCCACTATTAACAAAATGGCTGTCTGAGGGGGGTTGCCTCTGCGCATGCTCAGCGCACCTCTGGCAGGGGGGCAGGGCAGGTATCTGGCTGCAGCCTGTTGAGTGACAGAGACACTCCCGGCTCGGCTCAGGAGACACCGACTGATCAGAGCCCTGCTGCCCCACCGCCGTCTGCTCGAACCCGGCTGCTGCGCGGAGGATCTGTGCTGCTCTCTGACCGGAGACTTTCAGGAGAGTTTTTGATTTTTTTTTTTAATCCTGCAGCTGCCGCACCGGAGCGAAGAGCGGCACAGACACAGACACCGCCCCGGACACAGGTGAGAGGAAACTTCGTCCGTCTCCAGGTGCAAGAAATCAGGATTTGCGACAGTCTTGAGTTTGTTTGTGTAAAACATTTTATTGATGCAAGGAATTGTGTGTTTCATTAATTTTATCTCAGAGAAGCGTAAGAAGGGTCGCCCCAATCAGTCACCTTTAAACTGGTGCATGTTTTAATAACCAGTACTCATCATAATGAGTGAGACTTTGTTTCACAGGTGGTATGGTTAGAGATTAACAGGTAATAAAAAGTCATAAAATAATATTCTCTGAAATCTCTCTCTCTCTCTGGTTTTTTCCATCTATTTTTCCTATTGAAGTTTAGTTTCTCTTTCTGTTCTCGTCGTGTTGCAACTTCTTTTCTCCTCCTGAGGGTATTTATTGTAACTTTATTCTGTTTGTATTGTGACAGTTTTCACTGTTTGACTCTTGAATGACTCTTTGTTCATCTTGTTAGTTTAGTTCCAGTAGAAACAGCAGAAATCTGTAGTTCAGAACTCTACTAACAGTCAACACAAATCAACACAGTGGAAGTTTTCCTCCATTTTAGTGTCTCTGTTCAAAGTGTCCAATAACAGCTGACAGTACTGAGTCAGTATTCATAGATCAATAACTTCCAACATTTGTCTTCTTTGTAGAGAAAAACAACAACCTGCTCTGTCTGTATTAGTGACAGCTTCAAGTTCAAATAACTTTATTTGTTATTTACAAGAAGAAGAAACACAGAGAACACATTTGGGTCACATGCTGAGTAAAGATAGAGTTACAGTCCATAAAAAGTACAAACAGAAGTAAAAACAGGTAAAAAAAAAAAAAATAAAAATCTTAATATACAATATACAGATTGTGTTTGGCAGTGATGGAGGAAGTGGTTAAATCGTGCCGGAGCTCAGAAACATCCGCTTTCAGACTGTGTCTCATGCTGATAGATGTGTTATGTAGCTCCTTTTCTCTGACTTTAATGAACAGCTGTGGCTGTCACACAGCAGCATCATCCATACCTGCGTCTCCAGACTGGGAGAGGGGCTGTGCACAATTTATGCATTTGAAAATGATCAATAGATTAATCAATAATGTGAACAATTGGTAGTTTCAGCTTTAGAGTGAATTTTGTGAACTAAGGAGGTGATGGCTGCAAACAGCAGCAGCACTAAGAAGACTGATCTATTGTTCAGATATTGATCCTATTGACGCTGGTATCAATACTCAGAAGAAGTATCAGTAGTATTGATAGTTTGGGGATTGATCTGCTGCCTTACTGGCTGCAGCTTTCTGATTCTTCCCGTTGACTGACCAATGACAACAAGCTACATCTTCTCTGTTCAGTAACAAACCACTATTGATCCATGTATTGATTAGTTTGAAGTGTGAAGAGATTCAGCTGATATGAACCAGAGAGATGCAGCCAATCAGAGGAGAAGCAGCTGATATTTAGGATGTTTCCAGCAGAAATGATGTAAAGGATGAATGATGAATGTTCAGTTGCTGATCAGTGGTTGGACTGATGCTTTCAGCTGTTCTCTTTGTGTTTCCTCTACAGATGAAGGTGGAAAGTCTCTGTGAGCTGATGTGGATGTGAATTCAGCAGCATCTGTCCAGGTAACATGATTGATTTTGGATTAGTGGATGAGCTGCCACTGCATGCTCTGACTGGATATAGTAGACTTGGAAAAAGAGGAACATTTCAAATGTTGAAGAGCTTTCCAAAGTCTGTCAAATAGAAGTGAAAAGTGATCTGATTCCCAAAGAAAGCCAAAGAAAAAGCAACATGAAGTGTTTCCCTCTAGTCTTCAAACCACCCAAAAGCTTCCTGCAAAAACATTTTCATTCTCTTCTCCTAAACCTCTGTAATATATAAACCTTTTACATTTTATTTTATTTGGTGTCTGTATCATAGTTAAACTGTGAAGAAAGTCAGACTGTCTGTTCAGGACTCGTATGACAGCTCTGAACTCGTCAGTTTCATTCGTACCTCAGAGAGAAGTCTCAGACAATTGGTGAAGCCACAAATTCTCTTAAATCACTTGCACGTGTCACTTAAGAACAAATCTGTTGGTTCTCTTGCATGAGGCTCATTGTGAGCACTGTGAAAGTGATTTGTTAGATATGACACTGCAGCTCAAAGTGCCAACAACATGGAAACTGTCAGATGAGTGTATTTAGTATTGAAGTGGATGAGCTGATTTCCTTCAGTCAGAGCTCTGTGTGTTTGTCATGTGACTGAGAGGAATGATTAGAAATAATGTGTTGTTCTGTTTGTGTGAAGGTGTTTCTCTGCTATGGATCAGTGTGAGGACAGAGAGGAGGGAGTCCCTCCCTCTAAAAGCTCTCTGTGTGGGGAACATGACAGCCAGACCAAAGCTCAGAGGTGAGATGAGGATCTCTAACTGTCCATCACTGTTCTTCACTCACATTACTCCACCATCATTATTCACACTCAAAGCTCTGTGTGTGTTCTGTTGAAGAAAAAAGAAGCAGCACAGACCAGACACTGCTGGACCTGGACCTAGACCCAGCTGTCTGTCCTTGAAGAGCAACTGGTCGAAGGAGGGTTTGTTTGATTTTAAAGAAGGACGTCCATCTGCTGATCAGATGTAAGCTGTAACTGACAGTAAACGTTGAGTTATGCTAGAAAAGAACTGGTTTGTATGACGTGTTGTCCGGCCATGTCAGTGAAAAGCAGGAAAAGGGAAGAGACGTGATAATCATTTAAATATGGAGATAACAGATCACATTTTCAGACAGTCTCTGCTGGAAGACATTCATGATGGTACATTCATGACATAACATATGATTTTATTTATATATTACAGACATAAAAAACATGTTAAAGTGTAAACACTTATTTCAAACATGGTCCCAAGATGTTAAAATACAAAACACAAGACATACAACATAAAACTAAATCACCACAAATTAAATAAATTAATAAACGCCCACATCAAAACACAAAATACAACAAAGACAAGCTGATTGCTAAAGTAAAAATGGAATGGCAGATTTCATTATAAAACTGTGACCATGCTCCATAAATAAGTCCTGACCTGACCTCTATAAGCTCCTCTCATTTTTAACAGCTGGATGTCATAACATGACAGCAGCTTAAAAACAGGAACTTCTGGCTACATTATTCACTGGAAGGACTTTATATGAACACACACTGGCCCTGGTGTTATAGCCATACTGAGTATGTTCCATTGTTATCTGTGAAGTATTGAGGAGCAAACCCATTGATAATGTTGAACATATGATGCAGCTTCTGTTGTTCTACTCTGAGCTGTACTGGCAGCAGTCCTACACTTCTGAATTCATCACCAACATGATTTAAATGCACAATATGTAATTTCTCAATCAAAACAATGACGGTGTGAAGTAGCGTGGAATCATGGGAGTTGTTGTCTTCATTGTTAGATTTTCAGTTTCAGAAATTTACAGTAATTGTAAAACACAACAGCCCCAATTCAGACATCAAAAAGGTTTGGAGGGAACAATTGATAAGCAACAATGATGAAGAAGACTCACACCTTAAAATGTTCCTGATTCAGGTTTGAAGTGTAATTAACTCAGAGAAGCTTTATTGATTTGTTTTCATTTTACATACTGGGAGCTAACCAGTTCAACTAGTCTGATAGAAGCAGACACTGAGCAGCTCCACTGGAGCAGCTGGAGGTTGTAGCTGCCTTGCTCCAGGGCACTTCAGCAGTGTACAGTGAGGGAGGGAGAGCTGTATGGAGGGTTGTTCAGAGCTGTTGGGACTAAACCAAACTGACTGATGACACAAAACACTGAGCTGAAAGCTACAAACAGACTGAGCTGTTGATTCTCAGTAGGATCAGCAGGACTAGTAAAGCTTTACCACTACAGGGAGTCATCTGATTCTCTGTTTACATCCAAATATCACTTGATGGACCTTTAGTTTGTGTTTGTCTCTGTGTGGACAGACATAATGTGAGCTCATTCTTCATGATTCCTCCACAGAGTGGACCAGGAGAGCTCAGAGGTTCCCAGTGGTCAGTCTGCCCAGCAGCATCAAACACACCTGGACTCCATATTTATGGTCTGTACATGTACAACAACTACTGTAACATCTATTCTGGTCACAATCATCTCTATGCTGCACTTTATAGACCAGTGGATTGTCAGTCTGTCCAACATGGATCTGATGTTTGCTTCATGATGTGAATTTGATTGTGTCATTGATATCGTATTCTGCTCCAGCTGCTGGAGGAGAACATCGTCACTTTTGTGAAGAATGAGCTGAAGAAGATGCATAAGGTTCTGAGTCCAGATTACACACAATGCTTAGCGAGTCAGATGGAGGATGAGGAGGTGTTGGATGGTGAGGAGGAAGAGCATAGGAGGAGCAGTAGAGAGGCATTTCTGAAGATCATACTGCACTTCCTGAGGAGAATGAAGCAGGAGGAGCTGGCTGACCGTCTGCAGAGCAGTAGGAGGATTTCTATAAAAATTTAAGATTCTGGATAAATGAGACATTTACTGATGTCTCAAGAGATGGAGGAAAATATGTTAATGAACTCTCTGATTGATTTTATCTGTTCTTTCTTATTTAAGGAACTCGTGCTGCAGAGTGTCGATATAAACTCAAGTCTAATCTGAAGAGGAGGTTCCAGTGTGTGTTTGAGGGGATTGCCAAAGCAGGAAATGCAACCCTTCTGAATCAAATCTACACAGAGCTCTATATCACAGAGGGAGGGACTGCAGAGGTCAATGATGAACATGAGGTCAGACAGATTGAAACAGCATCCAGGAAACCAGACAGACCAGAAACAACAATCAGACAAGAAGACATCTTTAAAGCCTCACCTGGAAGAGATGAACCAATCAGAACAGTGATGACAAAGGGAGTGGCTGGTATTGGGAAAACAGTCCTAACACAGAAGTTCACTCTGGACTGGGCTGAAGACAAAGCCAACCAGGACATACAGTTCACATTTCCATTCACTTTCAGAGAGCTGAATGTGCTGAAAGAGAAAAAGTACAGCTTGGTGGAACTTGTTCATTCTTTCTTCACTGAAACCAAAGAAGCAGGAATCTGCAGGTTTGAAGAGTTCCAAGTTGTGTTCATCTTTGATGGTCTGGATGAGTGTCGACTTCCTCTGGATTTCCACAACAATGAGATCCTGACTGATGTTACAGAGTCCACCTCAGTGGATGTGCTGCTGACAAACCTCATCAGGGGGAAACTGCTTCCTTCTGCTCGCCTTTGGATAACCACACGACCTGCAGCAGCCAATCAGATCCCTCCTGAGTGTGTTGGCATGGTGACAGAGGTCAGAGGATTCACTGACCCACAGAAGGATGAGTACTTCAGGAAGAGATTCATTGATGAGGAGCAGGCCAGCACAATCATCTCCCACATCAAGACATCACGAAGCCTCCACATCATGTGCCACATCCCAGTCTTCTGCTGGATCACTGCTACAGTTCTGGAGAATGTGTTGAAAAGCAGAAATGGAGGAGAGCTGCCCAAGACCCTGACTGAGATGTACATCCACTTCCTGGTGGTTCAGACCAAACTGAAGAAGGTCAAGTATGATGGAGGAGCCAAGACAGATCCACACTGGAGTCCAGAGAGCAGGAGGATGATTGAGTCTCTGGGAAAACTGGCTTTTAAACAGCTGCAGAAAGGCAACCTGATCTTCTATGAGTCAGACCTGAAAGAGTGTGGCATCAATATCAGAGCAGCCTCAGTGTGCTCAGGAGTGTTCACACAGATCTTTAAAGAGGAGAGAGGGCTGTACCAGGACAAGGTGTTCTGCTTCATCCATCTGAGCGTTCAGGAGTTTCTGGCTGCTCTTCATGTCCATCTGACATTTATCAAGTTTGGAGTCAATCTGCTGGCAGGAGAACAGAAAACATCCTGGTGGTCTAAAGTCTTTGAAGAAAAACCCAAACCAACAGGTCTCTACCAGAATGCTGTGGACAAGGCCTTACAGAGTTCAAATGGACACTTGGACTTGTTCCTCCGCTTCCTCTTGGGTCTCTCACTGCAGATCAATCAGACTCTCCTACAAGGCCTGCTGATACAGACAGGAGGTAGCTCACAGACCAATCAGGAAACAGTCAAGTACATCAAGAAGAAGATCAGTGAGAATCTGTCTGCAGAGAGAAGCATCAATCTGTTCCACTGTCTGAATGAACTGAATGATCGTTCTCTAGTGGAGGAGATCCAACAGTACCTGACTTCAGGAAGTCTCTCCACAGATAAATTGTCTCCAGCTCAGTGGTCAGCTCTGGTCTTCATCTTGCTGTCATCAGAAAAAGATCTGGATGTGTTTGACCTAAATAAATACTCTGCTTCAGAAGAGGCTCTTCTGAGGCTGCTGCCAGTGGTCAAAGCCTCCAACAAAGCTCTGTAAGAACACAGATAGTTGGGTTTATTAAAAAGATTTTGAAAGAGAGCTTTTAAATGGGGAGAAAAGTGAACAATTTATTAAATATTTTCTCACATTTATTCTCCAGAATGAGTGGCTGTAACCTTTCAGAGAGAAGCTGTGCAGCTCTGTCCTCAGCTCTCAGCTCTCAGTCCTGTAGTCTGAGAGAGCTTGACCTGAGTAACAACAACCTGCAGGATTCGGGACTGAAAATGCTGTCTGGTGGACTGGAGAGTCCACACTGTGCACTGGAAACTCTCAGGTCAGAACATGTTTGTCACTATACAGTTTAAATAGTCTTTCTCATGCCAGTATTTCAGAATCAGGATTTTAAATTTCACAGTGTAGAAAATCTTCATGTACTGTCCAACACAAATATATCAACTTTGACATAAATAAGCTCATCACTTTTTGATACCATGTGATTTATATCACTGTATTACTGTTTATTCTGGTTACTTGATTAACTGTCACATCTCCATCTGGTTTACAACAGAACACCAGAGACTGTAGCCAGTGCTTGGCAGAGATTACGTATCATCAAAGTTTAGATTTATTTCAACACAAATATTACATGTTGTCTTGTTCATTATTGTCTCTTCAGACTGAGTGACTGTAACATATCAGAGAGAAGCTGTGTAGCTCTGTCCTCAGTTCTCAGCTCCCAGTCCTCAAGTCTGAGACAGCTGGAACTGAGCAACAACAACCTACAGGATTCCGGGCTGAAACTGCTGTCTGATGGACTGGAGAGTCCACACTGCACACTGGAAACTCTCAGGTCAGGGTTCATCAACCTGTTCAACTGATCACCATTTAAACTGTGATTTATATGAGTAGATAAATTATTTTCATACCAGTTGTGTGTTTACTCTGTGAATAACTTTCTATTAACATATTTTCATTAGTTTTGCTCTGACAGTGCACCCCAGCTGTTATGTGGTTAACCACCATTTAATTCTTCTTGTGTTTCAAACAAGCTTTAAACTCTGGATTATTACTGAAACTGAGTGAAGTAGAGTCAGTGAGTGTGAGTGAAGGAGTCAGAAATGTTTCCTTACTGTTAGTTTTTACTTTTATTTCCACAAAATTCAGTCCTTATATGTCACATTCATTTGGGATTCCTGTTCTGTATGCAACTGTGAGCATCTGAGACTGAGTCATTTTCTTCTGTGACGTTTGATGGTTTGAGGTTTGATGTACATACAAATTGTAGTCAGAGTCTGTCTCCTGCACCTCTTCATTTAATCATCTCACTGTGGCTGATTCTTCTTTTACTATTCTTACTGATGACAGTAATAAACACACTACCTTCCAGTCCTGCAGTAATCTCAGATCATGTGATGTGTGTTGTTGTTTTGTGTGTCTACAGGCTGTCAGGATGTCTGATTACAGAGGAAGGCTGTGCTTCTCTGGCCTCAGCTCTGAGATCCAACCCCTACCATTTGAGAGAGCTGGACCTCAGCTGCAATCATCCAGGACACTCAGGAGAGAAGTTGCTGTCTGCTGGACTGGAGGATCCACACTGGAGACTGGACACTCTCAGGTATGGACAGACAGGTGGACACTCTCAGGTACAGATGTCGCTCATTTCCATTGACATACCGCAGTAATGCCGTGGCAGCAGCGAAGGGGGTGAAGTAATTTATCCAGGAGTGGCTGCAGTGCGCATCAGCAACCAACAGGTAGCACATATGAGCAATCCAGATGCAGTGTCTGTCTGTCTGGTTTGTTACACAGAAGTATCTGAAAAGTCAAATGCCTGAAAAGGCAAATCCAGCTGCCTCGCAAGGTAATCTCTCTGTAAGGTAGTCAATACAAAATGGCAACCCCTCTCGCCAAGCAGACGTGACAGGGGAACAAAGAAATGCTGAGAAACTGTTTGGGAATGTGTCACCGCATTCTGTTATATTTTCTTTACAGTATACTAACATGTTACACAGTCTTCATTTCATAATGGATATTTGTCTTATGATATAAACCAATATTTATAATTGACCGGACATCAGATTCCCTCAGAAGCTGAAAGAAAGCTGATTTATTCTCCTTGCTATTTAGAGTTAAACTGACTCTAAACCGCACTGGATGTGTATCATTCACATTAACCTGCTGCATCTCGTTTGTGTTCATGTTCAACAACAGTGAAAAGCAGCAGTGAGCGCCATGGATTTATTACAAGATCAGTTAAGTCATTTTTACAGTGAGTGGAGCGGTTTCTGCAGCTGTCTCCAGTGTTTATAACAAGGATCAAGTGATCACTATGATGTGACTCAGGTGACGCACTGTAACGTTAATGCTACAACAATGGCTACACAAAGTTTTTAATGTCTTATTCGAAAAAAAGTTGAGGAAGAAGAAACTCCTCCGCCTCGGACTGAGTCCACCAGACTCAGCCCGGCCGGCAGTACAGCGTTTTCTCCCAGTCAGCCTGATGCGAGTTCACCCATAGCCGTGGGAAGTAGGGGTGCTGGAGGAGCTGCAGCCATGTGGAGGCTATATATATATATATATATATATATATATCATTTTCATGTTAGTGTGAATCAGTTTAAACAGTCTTGTCATCTGTTCACAATACAAACTGCTGAGTCTGGGGAGAAAAAGTCTCATTGTTGACATGATTTGACTTTGAGACGCCTGTTTCTGGTTGGCTGAATGTAGCTGCTGCTGATAGTCGTTATGTGATGTGATGTGATTGTTAGTTGTGTTGCCTAGCAACAGCAAAGCACCTCAGTGTGATCAAGATCAGAGCTGCTTTTCATAGAGTGATGTCATTTCTATGTTTACATGCTGAAAGAGAACGTGCTGCTCTGACCCCCCTCCTCCTTTCAGGCTGCAGCCTGCTGGAGTCCGATGGTTGACACCAGGTCCTTGGAGGTGTAAGTTTGTTTTTCATTTGATTCATGGAAAAAAAAGCAAACTTCAAACTGTGACATCACTCATGGAGTGAGTGATGATGTCATCATCAAACAGATGATAGATCAATAACTGCAGTTCTATTGTGTCTCGTTCTCTCCATCAGATTTTTGTGAACTCACACTGGATCCAAACACAGTAAACACAAACCTCAAACTGTCTGACAACAACAGGAAGGTGACACGTGTGAAGGAGTATCAGTCATATCCTGATCATCCAGACAGATTTGACTGTTGGCCTCAGCTGCTGTGTAGAAATGATCTGACTGGTCGCTGTTACTGGGAGGTTGAGTGGAGAGAAAGAGTTCATATATCAGTGACTTACAGAGGAATCAGAAGGAAAGGATACAGTGATGACTATTTGTTTGGAAAGAATGATCAGTCCTGGAGTCTGTGCTGCTCTGATGATCGTTACTTTGTCAGTCACGATAACAGAGTAACATCCATCTCCTCCTCCTCCTCCTCCTCCTCTGTCTCTAACAGAGTAGCAGTGTATGTGGACTGTCCTGCTGGTACTCTGTCCTTCTACAGAGTCTCCTCCGACACACTGATCCATCTCCACACCTTCAACACCACATTCACTCAGCCTCTGTGTGCTGGGTTTTGGGTCGGGCCTGGTTCCTCAGCGTCTTTGTGTGGTCTGTATGAGGATGCGTCTCCTCCTGTTAGAGAAACTTTCTCACTGTTGACCAGATAGTTCAGTCTGTACCGGATCACACACAGCTGATGGTATTTAGTCCCAACATGATCTCTCACTGCTTGTAAATGTAAACATGGTTTCCCCATGATTGACAGTTTGTTTGTAAAATGAATCAAATGATAAACTGAGTCCAGTTGTTGTTGTTTTCTGTTGTTAGTGTATTAGAAAGGCTTGAACTGTAATGGGATAATGGGAATGGGATCTTCACAATGTTTTATTGTATTTATTTTAGTAGTTTTATAGTAACTGTGTTATCTGATTCCTTCACTTATTTAAGGATCACATGACAAATGATTGTCAGAACAACGGGCCTCCTATTGGCTGGTTAAATGAACACCTCTAATGGTGAAGGCTGAGGCTCCACAGCTGGAGTGTGGCTGCTTTTATGCTGCGTTCATATCATATTGGAATTATGCTAATTATGAGATTCTGACTTGTAAATAGAATTCAGGTCAACATTCAAGTGGTAATTATGAACTGGAAAAGCTGAGAGCTCTGATATTTACTGGATATGGTGGATTATTGTCAATAACAGTATTTTTGAGCCTCATTCCACCAACTTTGTAATCATGCAGCCATTTTGATTTGTTCTGTGACATGAACGCTGGCAAGTTGTAAACATGGGAATCTTTCCCGCCTCTACCATCCATCCCATATGATGTGAACACAGCATTAGAGATGAGAAGTCCATGAGCTGTTGTATGTTTTTGACATACAGGAAGTATTTAGTTTTTGTCTGGAGTGTTTATTTAGTTCCTGTGTAGAGAATAAAGTTCATGATGATCAGTAGCTGATGTTAGTTTTCTCCATTTATTTTTGTGTGTGTGCATGTTAATTCATATCTAATTTCATATAGTAGATTGAAGGTATTTGACAGTTTCTGGACTGTTTAAAGTGTCAGTTTAATGTGTTTAACTCACATTCAGTCTGACAGCTGTTGTTCATTGACTGTTTCTAAATAAGTTGTGCATCATCAGCACTCAGCTGTCATATGTGATTAAAGCCAGCAGGTGTCACTGTTTATTCCTTTGGTTCATACTGACAGAGATACGATGATAAATGCTGATGAATATTAGCGCCCTCTGGTGGCCAGAGTGACAAACTACAACACCATCCTGCATTGTTCAGGAGTTTGTGAAATGATGTTCAGAAATCATTCAAAGTCTTTTGGTTCTTTGTACATCCATGAAGATGTTTGTGAATGTGTATTTGTAAATGATGATGATGTCTGAATAAAATGTGTAAATGTCAGTATATTCAAAGCTAAAAACTATGTGAACCTCAGCACTCAAGTTCCCACACATATAAGCTCATTTTCTCAGCTGGTCTGAGACCTCTCAGGAGGTTTTATTCACTTCAGTTTGGGACTCTTCATTCATATCATATTTTTCACCAAACTGCAATTTTTCCCTCTTTTAGATTCAGTTTTGTCTTATTTCTATCTACTATGTTTCTATTTAATTCTTTTAAATTCCTATTTAAATAACTTATAAATAGATTTTATATTTCTCCACCATGATTAATTCCTGGCAGTATGGAGGACATTTTGAAACATTTAGTCCTTCATGTTCAACAAAATTGACAAAATATAGTATATGATTGGATAATTACATTAACGAATAAAATATGAAAACTCTAAATAATGATACATATTATTTATGTTATCTTATTCTGAGTATTTCTAAAATCCTGGCTACAGCCCCGAATATAAACACCAAAATAATGTATTACAAACAAACAATGGAGCAAAATGCAGACGTAACCAAGGAAACAATCCAAAAGAAGAATCCAGTTGGATGCATGGACAGGTGTTTACTCCTGAGAGAGACAGTCACAATATATTCAGTTTAAAATGTGTAAAAGAAGAGTAAGATCTGTTGAGAAATGTGTTGAGCAGATCACAGACATCTGAGTGTGCAGCTTGTTCTGCTCTGTGATATCTACTGACAAAGATCTCAAACATTGCTCAGTGAATTAATGGAGCATCGTGCTGCTGTCAGGGTGGATGTTCTCTCTCTGTTTGGGTCTATTCAGGTCCAACACAGTCTGGATCAGGTCTAATTATCCTCAGCTCTGTTTCACATCAGGACTCTTTATTTTTATCATTCATTGATGCATGTTGGCTTCAGGAAGGTTCTCCATGGGTCAGTCTCGGACCTCCAGTCTGATAAATGTTTTCCATCCTTACAAGAAGAAAAAACAGCAGAAAACACTGAAAACTGTTTTTACATGAAAAGAATCAAATGTAAAGATTTGGAATATATTTGCACAAAGAATCATTTTCCAGCATCTTCAGTCTGTTCTGTTATATATAAATCCTTATTCACCTTTGGCTGCCACTCAGAGTTAAATTTACTTGTAACTGACATCAAACACAGCTGTAAATTCCTCCACATGTGCATCACGAGGCCATCTAGTGGACTGATAGTAGAACAACAACAGCTGACTGCAGCTCAAACCCAGCTCTGACAAGAAGTTCAAGTTTGACTTTATTTGTCATTTGTGCAGAATAACATGCGTCATGTACAATGAAATGATTGAGATGAGGCTGGGGACAGTACTGCAGGCAAGATATATGATAAACAATAAAGATAAAAGATAAACAATAAAGATATTAGGTAAAACGAAAGACAAGAAAAACTACTGCAGATGAGGAATTTACAGTAAATAGGAAAGTTTGCTTTTGGTCAACAATGAAAATTAAAGTTAAAATTTCATGAAAGTTTAGCTCCTAGTAGACTTTGCTCATCTCTGCAAGTTAATCCACTGATGGAGTTGAATTTAATAGACTTTTGTTCTAAATATTTCTGTTTGTTATGAATGCTGGTGTGACCGGGCTCTTAGTCTCATTATGTTCCACTAACTAACTTGAATATTTTAGGAACAGAACAACAATCACTGTAAACATTTTCCCTCTAAAAACCTTAATAAACTGTCAGTTTATTATCTTTTATGACCTTTTAAAGATGTGAACAATATCACCATTTCCTCAGTTTTAGTATTTTTCTTCTTCTGACCATGGCAATGGATTTATGTGACATTTGTATTGTAAAAGAAGAAAAAAAAACATTTATCAGTGTTTTGACACCTTTCTCCTTATGCACTAGCACCAGTATTTTACCAGGAGTTTGTATAAGAGAGATGCTTCCATGTTGTATAGTTTTGAATTTTCTCGGGTTCTTACATGTATTTTATCTTTTCTTGTTTTGTGGATTAAAGTCCAGCAGGTTGTTTCTCAGCGTGCCTTAGGTACACACTGATGCTTTCCTTTGTTTTTTGTTTTTGGCTTGACTAAATAAAAAGCTGCAACTAACTGTACTTCTCATTGTCAATATATTCAGACTCATTACAGCAACACGACACAATCATTTTATTAATGTTTTTAATCTTTTCCATTTTATTATAGGTTATATATATGTTTTATGTTATGTTGATTTAAGTTTTATTCAATTACGTTTAATTTTATTTCTTTTTAATTATTTCTTTGCTGCTGGATGTTTTGTTGTGTGTTTCTGATGTCTCCACTCAAGGTCGTTGTTCTGGAGCTTTTGACTGTTTTTTACAGTCTTCACCAGCAGATGAAATTTGCTCAGTTGTCACAGAACTTGAATACTTTGTCCTTTTTAGTCTGAAAACATGGTTTCAAATCTTAAATATCTTGAGATATTCATGACTAAATGCTTGACAATCAAAGTTAAATTGTAGAAAAAAAACTATTGTTCATAACGAATTTAACATTTAAACATTGATCTGCTTCCTCGGGACTGTAGTTTGATCAGGTTTGATTGAAAGTGTCAATATACACAAACAACCTCACAACTGTCGTCAGATTTTGATTCAAATATTTCTGATTGATCCTGATTCCTGCTCAGAAACACAGTACATGACAAACACTTTTTCCAACTGAGTCCAGGAGAAATATTTTCTTATTTTTTGGGAGAAGTTTAGTCAAATTGTCACCAATCAAATCAAGAAAACTCATTGATCCGTATGAAGAGTGAGTCCTGCTGCAGTCAGGCTGTATAATAAACCTGCAGGACCACTAGAGAGCAGCAGAGGACTTTTTGAGGCATCCCAAACCCACAAAATTCTCACATGGAACCATCAAATCTTTGGAACTTTTTAATTGTCACAATAGAAGAGGATTTTCTTTCCCTTGCAGCTGTATTTATATCACAAAGAATTATTGATATACAATAATACACAACTGGGTGGTGCTGACAAAAAATGTGATATAAATATCAATAAATTTATGCACTAAAAACCTAAATCAACTTAAATTAATTTCTTTTTAATTGGTTAATCCATCCACCCATTTTATGCAGCTGATCTGTGCATCTGGTTGCATTAATTTTATGAATTATATCATTAAGAATTACTGTTATAAACTGCTGGGCAGCACTGGAAAAATATCACATAAATAAATAATAAATAATAATAAATATTTCTAGGTCATATTGTTCTTGCTTGTTTTCCATTTCATATTTTTGACTGAAACAGATATTACATTGTTAAAAATGTCTTTAAAAGTCTTAAATTTAACTTGGTTAACCAGCAGAAACTCTGTTATATTACAGGACAGATTTCTACCATCAACTGTCTTTAAAAGTTTTAGTTCACAGCTCAACGCTGCAGGTGTCGCTGTGGAGAACAGTGAACTTTGACCTCACTATATTATTTATATTTTTACTTTCTTCAGTCTGTTTTATGTTGTTGTTTTCATTATTTCAGCACATGGAGACAAACTGGGATCAACAGCACGAACTCTGAGCAAAGACTTGATGCAAAAGAAGCTGAGAGAATTGAACTCATCACTTCATCACAATATGAAACATATCAGCAGATGGAGTTGTGAAGGGATTATACATTATTTAGTAAATCTGAATATACTGTTCACAGTTAGTAGTAGTGTACTAGTGTAGTAGTAGTGTAGTGTAGTAGTGTTGTAGTGTATAAGTGTAGTAGTGTATAAGTGTAGTAGTATAGTAGTGTTGTAGTGTATAGGTGTAGTAGTGCAGTAGTAGTGTAGTAGTGTATAAGTGTAGTAGTATAGTAGTGTATATGTGTAGTGGTGCAGTAGTACTGTAGTAGTATATATGTGTAGTAGTATAGTAATGTAGTGGTGTATAAGTGTAATAGTGTAGTAGTGCAGTAGTAGTGCAGTAGTAGTGTATAAGTGTAGTAGTGCAGTAGTAGTGAAGTAGTGCAGTAGTGTATAAGTGTAGTAGTGTGGCAGTAGTAGTAGTGTAATAGTGTAGTAGTGTTGTAATGTATAAGTGTAATAGTGTAGTAGTGTTGTAGTGTATAAGTGTAGTAGTGCAGTAGTAGTGTAGTAGTGTATGTGTGGTAGTGTAGTAGTGTAGTAGTGTTGTAGTGTAGTAGTGTAGTAGTATTGTAGTAATAGTAGTGTAGTATTAGTGTAGTGTAGCAGTAGTAGTGTAGTAGTATTGTAGTAATAGTAGTGTAGTAGTGTAGTAGTACTATTAGTAGTGTAGTAGTATTGTAGTAATAGTAGTGTAGTAGTGTAGTAGTACTATTAGTAGTGTAGTAGTATTGTAGTAATAGTAGTGTAGTAGTGTAGTAGTACTATTAGTAGTGTAGTAGTATTGTAGTAATAGTAGTGTAGTAGTAATATTAGTGTAGTAGTGCTGTAGTAATAGTAGTGTAGTACTCGTGTAGTGTAGTAATCGTAGCAGTAATAGTGTAACAGTGGAAACAGGACTCAGCTTGTGTCTTGTTGTGTAGAAACTTCCTGTGATGTCACGCTGCCTCACAGGTAGAGAAACACTGAAGTGTGAAGTGTGTGTGACCCAAACTCTGAATACTGAGGGTCAACATCCTGACCTGCAGTTTAAGAGCCACAGCTCCAAGTGTGTGTGTGTGTGTGTGTGTGTGTGTGTGTGTGTGTGTGTGTGTGTGTGTGCTGTGAAGCGCTGAGCGGATGTAAAGGGATCAGTGTGTCAGTGGCTGTTTGACAAGCTGAGACAATACCTGAAACCTGGAGGTCAGCCCCTGCTGAGAGTGTGTGTTAGTGTGTGTGTGTGTGTGTGTGTGTGTGTGTGTGTGTGTGTGTGTGTGTGTGTGTGTGTGTGTGTGTTAGCCATGGGTCACGGCCTCTGCTGTCATGTCACAGTGTTCCCATGGCACTTCACAGCCACCTGGAAACACCTGAAGCAGAGAGAGAAGAGAGTGTGAACACAGAGGAGGGAGAGGAAGGATGCATGGAAGTCATAGGAAGGAGGGAAGGAAGGGAGGAAGGAAATGAGGGAGGGAGGGAGAAAGGAAGGAAGGAGGGAGGAAGGATGGAAGGAAGGAAGGAAAGAAAGAAAGAAAAAGAGGGAAGGAAGGAAGCCATTTTAAAATCCTAGCCAGGGCTTTATATGACGCCAAACTCCTTACTGTCCAAAAAGGCCTCTCAGATCTGCTGAGTCCAGGTTAAAGGTCAGAGGGTGATGATCTGTCTCAGTTTTCCAGTGTGTCTTAAAACAACAAATGAACATTAAAGCTGTTTTTCTTGCTGTAATCATTCCTCCTGTTCATACTGACCATTAGAAGATCCCTTCATAATGACCTTACAATGGAAGTGATGGAGGACAAAATCCACAGTTCTCCTTCTGTGCAAAAATGTATTTAAAAGTTTATCTGAAGCTAATATGAAGCTTCAGCATCCAAATGAGTCAAATCAAGTAGATATCTTTCAATGTTACAGTCTTTTTAGTGCCAAAGTCCCTCTTTTTGTTACTATACTTCCACCTGCAGCTCAACAGGGAAACACTGTCTGAGGAAACACAAAGAGGGAATTTGATGCTAAAAAGACTGTAAATGTGTCAGATATCCACTTGATATGACTAACTCAGACTGATGAAGCTGAATAGAAGCTTCACAGAAACTTTTAAATGACTGTGTGGACACACTGTGGATTTTATCCTCCATCACTTCCATTGAAAGCACATTTGAAGGATCTTTTAATATCCAGTATGAACAAGAGGAATGATTACAGCGAGGAAAACCTCTTTCACTGCTCATATAGACACCTGACTGCTGGTTTAACACACTGGAAATATTGTGAAACTGTCCTTTAATGATGATTTTAGAGAGGTTCTTCAGGTTTTACACTGTTTGTTTAATCACACTATATGATGGTTCTGTGTCTAAAACAGGAGAACATAACAGCCGTCATGATTTAACACTTATGTGTACAAAATGTGTATCAACTGTACCTTAAAAAGTTGAAATATTTCCATTTTTGTATATTCTGGGTCACTTTAGGAAAAGTCATAACTGCTCTCAAACATAAGTACCGCATTTGTTGTTTCCATAAAGAGAATAACATATATATTGTACAACACATTACTGTTGTTGCAAGACACACTTGAAAAACTGTGAACTTGTCCTTTAAATGTCTTGTTTTGTTCGACAAATAAACCAAAATCCTAAAACATTCAGTTTACTATCATGTAAGACCAAGAAAAGCATCAAATTCTCACATTTTGGAAGCTGTAAACATCAAATATTCATTGTTTTTCAAAACAAATATTCCATATATTTACAAATATTGAAAATTGACTGATGTTTATTGATAGATTATTGAAATAGTTGCTGATTAATATTGTTTCGATGGACTAATCATAGCAGCTCTAATTAAAAGATGAAAAAAACATAAAGACTAAAGTGACCTTGTTTCATGATTCTTCTTCAGTAACGTTATTGATCAGCTGATGATGTTTAGTCTGATCAGTCATCGAGGATCTGAACCAACTGAACTGCAGCTCTGACATTTAACAGCATTTTCTGCTTAAAACTAGTTTAATAAATGGTTTTTATTCTGACGTTTGTGAGTAAAAGTGAAGAATTTTTGTCCAGAAGTCCAACATTTTACTTGTAGCAGTTTGATTAAATACGAGCCGAGGACATTTTTCTTGTAAAAAGCCGAATGTTCCAACAAAACCGCTCCGACTGAGCAGCATAAACAAGAACTGCAGCCATGTTTCCTGCAGCTGCTCCTCGTCGGCCAATTAAATCTGAGCTTTTTCAAGAACAAAACCTCCGAGGTGACGTCCATCCAGCTGAACTACTGTATCATTGCTGTTTAGCCTCGTCGCTCGCACTCAAGTTTCCCCCACTTTTACATTTTTTAAGTTCCCTTTTTCTCGCGGAACATAAAGAGGAGAGATTAAGGTTAGGAAAGTGGGTGAAAAAGGAAATTTGCAGTTATTTCCTGTTAATATCTTTCCCTTGTTGAGCTCTAATGAGAGGAGTCGCCCCTTCACTTTCAAGAGGGCTTAGCAGCAGTTAGCTGGCTCCAGGCCGCGGGGACAATAATCATGTTTTAACTCAGCCTCACACCCCGAGACCCTCACAATCACTCACACCACTTAATTCCTCCTTTCAGAGCCGCAGATAAAACGCCAGAGGCAAAATTAATAGATGCTAATGGCCGCCTTCAATCAAAGCCAAGCGGGATCCAAATCTGCCAGTAAGGCCTATTAATTAACATGTGGAGGAGGAGGGGGGGGAGCAGGGGGGGCGGAGGCTGACACACTGAGGCAGGATGGGGAGGAAAAAGAGGCTCTGTGGTTCACACGGGCCTCTGCAGGGCAGCCCATTGAAGGCAGAGGCAGGGGGGCTTTGTGGAGCTTCCCGGGCCACAATTAGAGGCTCCTGAATGGGCTGCCGTTTGTCCTCCGGGTCCCAAAGCTGAGCAGGAAGGGCCGAGTCCGGGCTGCAGGGGTTGAACCCGACGTCCAAGTGGTGTCTGAGCAGCAGAGACTGAAAGGTGACGGGACACGAGTCAGAAAACAGCACCGACGTGTCTGTTAAACATACAACTTTACTTATTTTGTAAAAGTTTGTAAAACTTTTCAGAGTCTGTAAAATGTTTAGCGACACAGTTCTGAGTCCATTATTCAGTCCCTCCAGGATTTCACAGGTTTTTGTTTTTTTTGTGAATTGTTGCAGCCAAAAATGTTTGATTTTGCAGCAGCTTTTCTCAAATACTGCGATACAATTTGTAATGTTTTATGTGCTCTTTTTGTGGTAAAATTGCTGGAATTGGGAAAAATTGCAAGCAAAGGAAAATAACGTGATATTTTAAAAACTACTACCAACAAACAGTCGCATGTAATCACTTCCTCGGGTAAAAAGCATCCTGCATATCACAGAAACAACTATATTTCAGTGCTAATTTTAAAATGTATTTTCTGAACATGAGAACCACATAAAAAAGAAAATACTGTACTTGACTTCCGTTTATCGCGCCTTCATCGTGCTGCGATGACGTCAGTTACTATGACACGAAACACGACAGGCTCAAATCACAGGCGTCTCTTGATTTGGACATTTCATGAGGAAAAGTTGCAGTAATTCAGCAAAATTAAAGCTCTTGCAAATATTGTGGAGTTTTCTTGAATTTGCGTTAATTATCGCAAAATTGCAAGATTTCCTGGAGAGACTGAATGGTGATAAAAGATTCTTCATGATTCAGGCGCAGCTTGTCTTTCTCATTATCATTATTTTAAACATGTTTTGATATTTAGGATTAAAATTAGAGCCGCTTATGCCTCATAAAACAAGACTAAGAGGTCTACAGCAGCTCTGTCATTAATGCTATTTACAAGTCAAATAACCGTAATTACGATAACTCCAACAGGACGTGAATGCAGCATTAGTGCAGCCTCAGAGGAACGACGTCTCCTAGAAGTGACGTTTATATGCACGTCACTAACAGCAAATACGTTCTGAAGGAAACATAATTCTGCCTTAATCATGTTTTCTATCAATGTAATGAGGAAATGTTGTTAATTAACGTTTCTGGCAGGTTGGTAAAATGTTATGCTGAAGGTATCAGTATAATCTTTAAGAAATGTCTTTGACTTTTTTAGCAACCTGGAAAACAAAGTAGTTGTGCATAAATGTAATTTCTAGAGACAGCGAGGCTGTTAATGCTGCGTTCATGTCCTGTTGGAGTTTTCATAACTTTCTGACTTCCAGTTTGTAATTACAACGGGGAAATATTTTTGAAAGCCGCAGTATGATGCCTCACATCAACCGAAGACCTTTAGTTCAGTGTAATTAAACCCAAATTTAACGCGTACGTTATACTGTCAAAGTGTTTTAATCTTCACACGACCAACTCTGTAAACATATGACTGTCATGATGACGTGAACACTCACAACTCATTAACATCTTTCCATCTCTACCATCGTCACATATGAGCTAAAGGCCACTCATGGTTACGGACACGCCTCTATAAACACTTCAATCAGGGGTCTGAAAACAAGGCGGCGACCTCACGACAGCGAGATGAAGAGTTCCTGTGTTTGTTGTATTTGGCAGAACAACAAGAAAAAGTCGTGTGTCAGCTTAATGAGAGATAAACAAGAATACAGAACATACGTATAAAACACTAAACAAGCATCCAGTTTATGTTTAATTGTTCTCCTGTTCGTCTGTGCTGTATTTCAGTGATTTTGGCTTTCTTGGTCTGTTCTGTACACACAACATCTATTTCCTGTCTGTCCAGGATTCTCCTCCGTTGCTTCTTCTGAGGTTTCCAATATGTTTTCCCTGTTGAAGGTTTTTTAAGGAGGTTTTCCTTTTTCAAAACAAGGGTCTGAAGATAGAGGAGGATGTGTTGCTGTACAGATGTATGTACAGATGTGTGTTTTGTGATATTGAGCTGCACAAATAAAGTTGACTTGACTTGCTTTTCTAGTGTATATGAAGTGGGCGCTTGTAGTGCGAACAGTCCACACAGTCAGAAATTTTGGGAAAAAAAACCTTTGCAGACACTATGAACTACTTAACATGCTCACACTGACATGCTAACACGCTGATGTTTAACAGATATAATGTTTATCATGTTCACCATCTTATTTTAGCATGTTAGCATGCTAACATTTTCTAATTAGCACCAAATACATAGCTGAGGCTGATGGGAATGTCGTCTCGCTCTGATGAACCTCTCCTCTTCCTCCTCTTCTCTCAGTACGAGGGATGAAACCGATCATATCACGGATTTGAGTCATATATTTATATTCTGTAAAACTCTTACAGCAAGGAACTTTTGCCCATGGTCTTAAATGAAAACAACATTCAAGATGTCCAATGGTTAAATAAAGTCTTAAATTACATAAAATATTCAATATTCAATTGTTAAATTAAATTGTAATATGAGGCCTGATACCTTCCTCTTTTAAACATGGCAGAGAATGAAACAGCTTGTGTCCACATCACCAAAACTTGATGATAACTTACAAACATGAACACACGTCTCGTCCTGCAGCTTGTTGAATGAGCCACCAAACAAACATTCACCACTAACGTCAGTTGCCTGCAGAACCGTGGGGGGGGGGCGATCCGTACGGGTCACGGATCAACTACGATCCGTTGCACCATTACTCAGTACTGTGTTGTCTCCATCTCTCCATCCACCATCTCATCCAGATTCAGTGTTTCTGTACAATAACATCATTCTACTTCCTCCATGAAGAGTCACCTGTCAGGTAAACATCAACAACAGGTCACGTTAGTCGTCTGAACAAACGACAAGTAGCAGAATGAAATTAATTCACCAGAGGACTGAATGAACTCCAAAACTCCAACATCAGTGAAAACCTGAGGTTTGGAGATGTTTACAGATGTTTACAGGTGTTGCAGAAAACTTCTCACTGAGATTAACAGGCTGAACAGCAGATAAAAGAGGGAGGTTTCCTCTGACCTTTGACCCCCAGGGTCAATTGTCTTGTTCTGTGTCAATTGACCTGTCGCTCAGGGTCACACACACTCATGAACACAAACACACACACACACTCTGGTTAATCTGATTTGTAAAATCAAAAAATATCATTATTAAGATGATTAATTTGAGATAAACCAGTTTTAGGATCCGGTTGTTCACGTGTCAGGTGACAAACTGAAGTGTAAAAAAAAGATCAAACTTTAGATTTAAATGATCTTTAATCACAAACACTGTCAGCAGATCAGATCAGATCTTTATTGACACACAAGAGGAAAATCTTTTAGCAGCGATGCAGCAGAACCATAAAACACACAAAGACAATAAACATGTTAGAAGTGCTGCTGCTGTTCATCTGATTCACAATAAAATAAAGGATGTTTGTTAAAATGAAGGAAAACAACAACAAGTATAAAGATGAGAGAATAAAGTGCTGAGAGGCCGTTTATAATATGTTAGAATTAATAAATTAAAAAATTAATATGTATTAATAATTATATATTAATATAATATAATATATAATTCTATATTAATATGTAATATTATATATTAATATAATATGTTAGAATTAATACATGAAACAGAGGACGTGTGGATTTGATTTCTGTATAAATGTCGACAGAAATGACTGATTTTTGATTTTCACCTGTGATTTAACTCGCTGCCTGTTTTCCCGCCTCATTCTTCTCTCAGACATTTAAATTCCGACAGATCAGTGAGAAGTTAAAGACTGATTCTGTAACGGATCTGTAAGATCAACCATCAGCTGTCTGTCGACGATAAAAACATTAAAAACATTAAACCTCTGCAGAAAACACAGCTGTAATTGTCTCAATGTTCAGTTTCTTATCAATGCAAGTACCAACGTAGCTGCTGCTCTCTACTATTTCTACTTCCTGTCTTTTAATAACAGTTTGTCTGGGAGGAACCAGAAGTCAACGACCACATCTGCTGAGGATCTGATACCAGATAAAACAATAATAATATATAAAATGATAATAAAATGATTTAAAATCTGACAGGTAAAGTGGGACAGAGTCAATGAATCAAACGTATTAAAAAAGGAATTGATTTGCCAATTAATTATTAATAATAAGTTGAATAAACAATATTTAAACACCTGACAAGCAAACTGAAGGTTAAATTGTAGAAGACAGACGGTGCTGGATCCACATATAAACTCTTCTGATTTGCTTCATTCAGCTGCTGTTTCTCTGTTTGATCTGTTCCAGCAGGCTAAATAACCTCCACCAGTAACCAGCTCCATGACTGAATAAGTGACTTGACTCGACTCGACTTGGTGTCAGATTGTGTTTATGTTGAAAAAAACATAAACTCCACGGTAATAAAACATGATGATTTGCTCAAACTGTCCCACTTTACCAGCAAAAGTCTCCCATTTGGCCTTCAATGAAAGAGCGTCAGATGGTGTTTATGGTGATAAAACTTGTTTTTAAAATAAACTCCACAGTTTGATTTCACTACAGATACGTTAACAAGAACCTGTGTAAGTCGGGGAAAATATATATATAGTTGGATCAGACAAACAGTCCCACTTTAACTACAACTATTACTTTAAATGTAAATATATAAAATATAACTTTAACTAACTGTAAGAATATTATTCTTTCTTACAGGAGTAATTAATTTACTAAACATTCATCATCTGTCTCATGAATACGTTTCTTCATCATTATCACCTTTAACATTACATCCTCCTCCTCTTCCTCACCGTCATCCACCATCAACAAAATGGCTGTCTGAGGGGGGTTGCCTCTGCGCATGCTCAGCGCACCTCTGGCAGGAGGGCAGGGCAGGTATCTGGCTGCAGCCTGTTGAGTGACAGAGACACTCCCGGCTCGGCTCAGACTCCAGCATGCGGCGGCAGGAGGCGTGAGGAGACACCGACTGATCAGAGCCCTGCTGCCCCGCCGCTCTCTGCTCGAACCCGGCTGCTGCGCGGAGGATCTGCGCTGCTCTCTGACCGGAGACTTTCAGGAGAGTTTGTGATTTTTTTTTTTAATCCTGCAGCTGCCGCACCGGAGCGAAGAGCGGCACAGACACAGACACCGCCCCGGACACAGGTGAGAGGAAACTTCGTCCGTCTCCAGGTGCAAGAAATCAGGATTTGCGCACGGTTTTTACGCACAGGGGAGAGGTATGGCTCTCCGGGGGAAGCTGGGAATCTGAGCTCCCCGAGTCCAAGGAACTGGACTAACTGGACGCCGATTTGTTCCTTCTTGTTACCCGCTTCACCATCTTCTTCATCTGCTCCGCTCCAGGTGCTTACAATGTTCCAGCACAGCAATAATAAGAAATGCTTCACCATAGAGTCTCTGGTGGGGAAGGAGGCGAACAGTCACAGCCACAGCGGCGGCTCCGGGGATGAGCCCATCCGGCCCACGGCGCTCAGGTTCCCGGAGTCGCTGCACCCCGGAGCCGCCGGGGTGTTCGGCTCCTGCTTCCAGGGGAGCAGCGGGAGGACTTTGTACTCGACCGGGCCGGACATGGTGCTGCAGGAGCCCGGGACGCACACGCAGAGCCCCGGCGGGCTGCCGCTGCACCCGCTGCAGATCCCCCCGCAGAGCTTCTTCAGCCCGCAGCACCGGGAGGCGCTCAGCTTCTACCCCTGGGTGCTGCGGAGCCGCTACCTGGGACACCGCTTCCAAGGTGAGCCGCTGCTTCTTATCAATACTGTTTATTATATTTATACACTTTTATGAACTCAGCTTGTTCTTGCACCGTTTTTCGTGTTTTTGAGCAGCTTTGATTTTTGCATTTTTGCTTGAATCTTTTCTCCATTTTCAGTTTTTATTTCATCAGCTTTGTGTGTGTGTGTGTGTGTGTGTGTGTGTGTGTGTGTGTGTGTGTGTGTGTGTGTGTGTGTTGCAATAATATGAGAGCAGCAATTAGAATCAAGATCTTATTAAATCAAAAATATCACAACTTTTCTCTGTTTTTCTTCATGATTTTTTTGCAATTACTGGTTTTATTGTTCTCTATATTCTATTCTTCCTTTATTAATATGATTATTATGTGTAGGCCTATATTCTTATTTTTGGCCAGTTTTAAGTCAACAGCGACCTGAACACACAAAATCAACTAATAATAATCATAATAATCATTATAATTGATAATAATGAATAAACAAGGTAGTATAAGACTGTCAGCTTTTCATTTTAACAGTGAGCAGTATTCATATAATAAATATTGTAATAGATTATAATAGTATAAGTATAAGTTATGCAGTAAATTTGATTTAACGAGTGATAATTGATTGTATTATTGGTATATTATTAGAGCCTCATTGATCGATCATTTGCTGTTAAACAGATTATGGAGAGAAAAAAGATTGATTAATATTTTCTGGAAAGATAAAAGATCAGTTTATCATGAAAGTTTTTTTTTACGTTTAGACTTTTTATGTTCAGCTGGAAGATAAAGTTTCGATGACGTCACTTCCAACTATTATGATTAATACCAATATTATTGGAAGCTGATTTATCTTCTTTTGTCCGGTTTTCTCCTTTTTTTTGTCTTTATCAGTTTCTCATCATCAAAGCTTGTCACGCACTCTAACTAAACTGCCCACACACACACACACACACACACACACACACACACACACACACACACACACACACACACACTGAACATGAGTCATTTTAAAACCAGAATCTTATCACTTATCTTTTTTTTATGCGCATTTTTTTTCATTTTACATCTGCTGACGTCCCATTTGCAGCTTTTTTTTCAGATTTCTTATGAAAAATCTCAACATGTTCATATTTTATTATTTTATTATTTTATTCATTCTTCAACAGACACAAAATATTCATAAACATCTTCAGTTCTGATGCAACATGAGTTACTATGAAGCCTCTCAAACTTCTAATATTTCTTTTGCAGTGTGGAAGATTATAACTTCACATTTTATCTGATTTTATGTTTGACTGTCAAACTTCTTATTTATTATTATTATTATTATTATTTTTTAACATTTCCCTCCAATCAGAGTCAAGTAAAGTGAAACGTGCGTCAGTAACTTTAAGCAGTGACGCTCAGTGGAGCCTGTTGGCGGGTTTTGCTGTAAATTTAACGTTTTTATTCTCTGTAAGATTTCATAACTATATGAAGTTGCTGCTGTATTTGAATATTTCTTCCACCAAGTTTGTGTTGTTGTTGTTGTTGTTGTTGTTGTTGTTTATTTCTTCTCTAAAATGTGAAGCGCGCGCGTTGAAATCTGCTTTAATTGAAGTGTAGAAACGTGTCGGTCTGTGTTTTGGTTCATCAGAGAAGCTGCAGGATGCAAATTAAATATAAAATATATCTAATTTAAACTAACAGTTATTATCGCGGGTTTGTGACTGGATTATTATTGATTATTGATTATATTACAGACATATAAACTGAACTCTGAGAGACGTCAGTAATGAAACTATGACGCGGCTTTAACTTGAGAACCTTTTATTAAAATATGGAAGATCAAATCTTTCTTCAATACGAGACATCAGATAATAAAGTTTATCAATATTCTTCTTCTGTTACATAAATTATAGTAAATGTTACAATAAGATCCGCTGTCTGATCAGAATGATTCACGGAAAAAAAGATGAAAATCAATAAATCACATCTCTGATGATCAGCTTCCATCTCTGATTCCTTTATTGATTCTTTATTATTATTATTATCAGCTGCAGTTTTCAAACCGTCATGTGACCATTAAAAGTGATCAATAAGCGAAGCAGCAGCTGAAGGATCAATAGTCAGGTCTGATACTGAGGAGAATTATTATTATTATTATTATTATTATTATTATTATTATTATTATTATTATTATTATTATTACAGTAGATAATTTCGCATCAACAGAAAACATTTTGTGTGAAAAGTAAAAATCTTTCGCTCAAAAAATCATTTTATTGTATTTTTCAGTTTTGCGGATTAAAACATTTATTTAAAAAAACGGATAATTGATCAAAAATAAAAATAATAAAAACATTATTCAGAGTTTCTCAACATGAAGCTTTTCACACAGCGGAGAAATTAATTAAAATCTTTTATGTTTAATTAATATTAATACCGATAGAAAACATTAAAATAATAGAATCCAATAGAATGATATTCAGACATTTAATAAAAACTAAAAAATAATCAAAATAATCTGAACATCAAACAAAACGACAAAAATATGCAATAAAATATAATAAATAATCTATAATGAAAATAATAATAAAATATAATAAATAATCTATAATAGAAAATATAATAAAATATATAATAATAACCATCAGATGATTTTATGTATAAATCAAATAATAAAAATAAATACAATGAAAATAGATACAAAATAAAGAATTATTGAAAATTGATTCGAAAAACAAAACAAAATATTTTTGTATTTTATAAAACATTGTGAGTTCAATCAGAGAAGAAAAATATTTGACTTTAAAATTCACAAAAAGACAAAAAATTAAAATTTAAATATTAGTGTTAATGATGTAAAACCTGTTTATTTATTTGTTGTTTTATTATATTAAAGCAAACAAAACAAACAAATAATTGATGAAACTAAAGATTCACAAGAGTCAAACTGACAGGAAGTTGAGTTTCCAAGTTTTCCTCTTTTCTCCTTTTAATGAAGCAGAAAGTTAACGAGCTTCAAGTTGAGATCAAATAAACATGAACGTGAACGTGAACATGAACATGAACATGAACGTGAACGTGTGTTTTACATTGTTTCAGCTCCGTGATGTTTCCTGTTTATCACAGAAATCTTTTATTCTTCATTCAGACGAGTTTGAAATGAATCTTCTAACATCCTGAAATCTAAAACATCAATAAATAATAAACATAAACTCTTCTTGTTTTGGCCACTAAAGTTTAAATCAGTTTTTCTTTTCCAGCTTTTTATTTTATTTTATTTTATTTTTTTGTGTGATGTTTTGTGACCTTTGACCTCAGGCTGTAATGTTGCTGTCAGCAAAGAAAAAAACGATTCAGTCTTTTAAATTCAAATGATCTTTATCTTTTATTACCCACAAACAGTTTTACATGAATTTAAAGTAAATAAACGATGCAGGAAGCTGAAATCAAAGACTGAAGACGAGATCAACCGAATTTAAAATATTAAAGGATTAAAATGTGAAAAACATCAATCATTTAAAAAACGTGTTATTATCTGGAAAACCAGCCGTCACAAAGCTAAAAAACATCATAAAATAATGTTCATACTAAAAAGCAACATGAGTTTATTTATAGAGATCATTTCATAAACAACAGCAACTGATTTACAAAACGTATTAAATTATTAATGCAAATAAACTAGTTTCCTGTTATAAACTCCTGCAGCTTCAGAACAGCGTTAACGTCTCTATATGAGACAGTTATGATGCTGCTGCACTGCTAACTGCTGGTTATCGATTATATTCTATTGATTCTGCTTCTTATTGGTTCCCAGTTTCACTTCCAATATGGGAAGAAAGAGGTCAACAGAATATCTTTATTATTCTTTTAAGATAAATACGAGTCGACATGTTGTTGTTGTTGTGACGCAAACACGTCTTTGTTTACAATAATGAACGTTATTATGTTTTTAACAGGAACCTGTTTCTTGGTGTTTTGGATTCAGTTCTGATCAGGAACCAGTTTTTGGTTCCCAAACCTGCAGCTAACATGCAGTTTGTCAAGCCGTGGTTGTTGGACCCAGACAGGGTCACGTGGCTCCGTCAGAGGGTCCAGCAGGATCAGCAGCGGGGGAGTCTGTTCCCAAAGTTTCAGCTGCATGTAGCTCACACACACACACACACACACACACACACACACACACACACACACACACACACACACACACACACACACACACTCTACCTTAAAATGTCATGATTTATGTTATGGAGTCTTGAGTTTTGTCCCCAAAGGGAGGCGAGACCCCACATGTGACGGTGGAAACAGATTAATGTCCCCACAACATGAGGAATACCAGCTACACACACACACACACACACACACAGACACACACACACACACACACACACACACACACACACACACACACACACACACACACACACACTGAGCTCTTCACTTGTCAGATTAGAGGCTTTTGTTCTCAGGCGTTTGGATCTTTTCTCTGACAGCTGTAAAAACACTCGGAGAGAAAAAGAAACTGACTGAAGGCTCAAAACGGAGTCTGAATGTTTGGAACGAATGAATGAATGAAGTTACAGCTGCAACTAATGATTATTGTCATTATTGATTCATTATCTGTGGATTAGTTGTGTGGTGAAAAATGTGGATCAGTGTTTCCCAAAGATGACGTTGTTTTATCCACAACTCAAAGATCTTCAGTTTACTGTCACAGAGACTAAAACCAGAAAATATTCACATTGAAGAAGCTTCAATCAGAGAGTTTTGATCTGATTATCAAAATAGCTGCTGATTAATTTTCTGGTAAGTTGATTAGTCGACTAATCGTTGCAGCTCTGGTGTAAACAAACCTTTTAACAGATTAATGTTGTTTCTATATGAGAACAATCTGCTTGTTCTGATTAAAAGGAACCTGTTTACTCCTCATGTAACGAGACGTTACTGCGTAATACTGTTCTGTATATTTCTTTTATAAATACATTAACCACACATACTGATGATATTGATTTCCGTGTGAGACGTATGATCTTTTGAGTCCGTCCGCCAAAGAAAAACAAAACAACAGGTCGTGATGTCAGTTTGATTGACAGCTCATCTAGTTGTCGTAGTAACCGTGAGGCGGAGCAGCGATGACGTTTATAAATGTGACAGAAGAGGGAGGCTGGATGGAGGCACGATCGTCCCCTAATCTTAAACCCTGTGGTTATTATTGTTGCCATGACGACGGAGGTGACCTAACTTTAAGGAAGTAGTAACTTTAACCCGCCACATGTTTCTCTGACCTTAACAAAGTGATCATTTTAACCCAAACCGTCATCTTTAAACCTGTCACATCATCAATCATCATTATTGATTAATAACAGACAGATGATGTCATCCTGCTGATCACTGCCGATAGAGACGCCAGATTAGAAAACGCTGCTACATGTCGTTCAGGAGTCACATGATCAAACCACAGATCTGGAGTTTCATTGGAGGACTGGTTTGATTTTGTAGTTTTATAAAATTATTCATTATTTTTTCAGAATTGTATTGTTTCTCTTTTCACTTTTGCTTTATTTCGAAGAGGCCGCTCTGTGTTTCGGCTGATCCTTGTTGTTGTTGTTGTTGTTGTTGTTTGTTTCTGATGCACGGCACTGATGTTATATCACAAAATGACAGTTTCAAGTCTTAAACAAAGGTTCAGGAACTTCCTAAATGAGCTGCTCACTGTATATTATAGCAAACGTTACTAAAACTGGAGGAAGAAGAGCATTTGTTGGGGACTATTTTCAGCGGTGGATGAATCCACGCTTGGTGCTCTAGTGGGTATTTCTGGCAGCAGGGTGTGTGTGTGTGTGTGTGTGTGTGTGTGTGTGTGGGATTGTGTCAAGATAAACTACAGTGTGTGTGTGTTCATGGTGATGAAGCAACATCGATGTGGTTCACTGACGTGTTTTTAATAGTTTTTTAACAACAGCAGAGACGGATGAGTTTCTTCTGGTGGGTTTTTAGTGCAATCAAGCAGCAACAGTGTCAACAGAGTAAAACAGAAGCAGAGTTTACCTGTAGCTGCTCTCACACACAGGTGATCCCATTAACTCCTTCCTCCTCCGCTCACAGTCTGCTGCTCCTCCTTTCACTCAGACACATTTTTATTCATTAGCTGGAAGCAGCTGACAGCCTCACTTCATCTCGCTGTGTCCTGTTTCTGTTTCTGGGATCAGGTGTGTGCAGGAGGAGGAGGGGGGGGGGGCTTTATGACGGGTCAGGTGTATATTAGAGGCTCTCAAGCTGGGGTCCAGGGACTCAACGGAGACTTTCAGGAAAATAAGGAACAACCGATGTTTAAAGTTCACTCTTGAACTTGTAAACAGCAGAATGTTCATAATGTAATATCTAAGTTTGTGCATAAACTACTAAAAATATCATCCTACAGTAAGTACAAGTAAGTACATAAGTATTATGAGCTTGATGTAGTTAAAGTATTGCAGTAAAAGTACATAAGTATTATGAGCTTGATGTAGTTAAAGTATTGCAGTAAAAGTACATAAGTATTATGAGCTTAATGTAGTTAAAGTATTGCAGTAAAAGTACATAAGTATTATGAGCTTGATGTAGTTAAAGTATTGCAGTAAAAGTACATAAGTATTATGAGCTTGATGTAGTTAAAGTATTGCAGTAAAAGTAGTGGTTTGGTCCCTCTGACTGATATATTATTATATATGACATCATTAGATTATTAATAGTGAAGCATCAGTGTTAGAGCAGCATGTTACTGTTGTAGCTGCTGGAGGTGGAGCTAGTTTACACTACTTTATATACAGTTAGCTAGTTTAGTCCAGTGGTTCCCAACCTAGGGGTCGGGCCCCTCCAAAGGGTCAGCAGATAAATCTGAGGGGTGGTGAGATGATTAATGGGAGAGGAAAGAAGAAAAAACAAAGTTCTGATACACAAATCTGTTTTCAGTTTTTGGACTTTTTCTCTAATCTTTGATTTTTGCTGAAATATTGGATCATTTGAACATTTATTGAAATGAAAGCATGTGAGAAGTTTAGAGGGAAAAATCACTATTTGGTGGAGCTGTTAACAACTCATAGACATGTGAAATGTGACCCCGACTACACACTGCTTTTTGTAAGACGTCAAAAGCCAAAAAGGTTGGAAACCACTGGTTTCATCTTTAATAATGTGTTGTATTTTAAAAGCTTGTTATATTATCCATTGTGTCAAATCTTCATCTGTAAAGTAACTAAAGCTGTCAAATAAATGTAGTGGAGTAGAAAGTACAATATTTCCCTCTGAAATGTAGAAAGTAGCATCACATGGAAATACTCAAGTAAAGTACAAGTACCTCAAAATGTACTTAGTTACTTTCCACATCTGGTAACTTCTGTCTAGTTTGAAACTAAATACTGAATCAGGTTTCACCATTAAAACTTAAGAAATGTGTAAACAGGAAGTGATTGTAGCTTCATGAGCTGTAACATAACTTCCAGAAATAACCAGAAGATAAACTGAACAGCCAACCTGGGAAATATGTTTTATATTCAGTAGTTTTCATGCAGTTTACAGTGAGATGATGCTAAGCTAACCGATGCTATTTGGTCATTTAGTGTAACTTCATTGGTTTATTAATGTCAGATATATCGATCATATTCCACATCAGTCTGTCTGTTGGTTCATGCAGTTAGCTTAGCAACAGTTTCATCTCTACGTAACAATACGTTTTAATTTAATGACTCGTTAATCTGTGCTTCATAAACACGGACGTTCTAACGAGGCGGAGTTTGAACTGGGTGTAACTGTTGTATAAACTAGCTGAATGAATTCCTCTGTATTGTTTTCATATTTCTTCTTCGCTGTTTATTATTTCTGTGTCTGGAGTCGGTTTTAACCAGTTAGAACCAGTTTTAACTGGTCAGACTCACCAGTCTGAGACACACATACTGTGTCTACTGTAAACACTTTGAGTGGGACAAATAATTGATGGTGATATTTTGAGTGTTTCTTTTCTTCCCTGCTGACAAATTAAAGTCTGAAATGTTCTTTCACTGTTCAGCCTTTTATAGTTTTCATGTTTTCTCCTCAGTTTGCGTCACCAGGAGCTAATTTGTGCCGACTCGCGTCTCTCTACTGAGTCTGTAATCATCTCCGAACTGTAGCTTTTGCATTTTGTGTTACTGAGCCTCAGGTTGCAAAACCTTCATCTTTAGTGGCTTTGTAGACCTGAAAGAGTCATAAAAGCTCAGAGCAGCAGACGCACAACTTCTTCTTCTGTCCATGAACAGCTGAACTGTGTTGTTATTAAACTGGACTTTACATCATCATTCATTTAGTTCCTGCTCTATACTGCTCACCTTCATATATCTCATCAAACTGATACTGTTATGTTTCATTCACTTCATTTCTTTCTCCATATTTCTTTTCAAATGTTTATAATCCCTTCTCACAACTATAATTCTTATATTATTTTTGTTTTATTTCATTCTTTATTGTTACTTTACTTTTGCTCTATTTCTACTCATGTTTATAGGAGCATAAGTTTATGAGACACATTTCTTTAGTTTTCTCTGTAGTTTCATGTTGAGTCTGAATCACTTTTCTGTTTTTATTCTTCTCGCTGCGGTTTTGAGCTTTAACAGAGTTGAAATCTGTCAGAGAAATGTGCAACACTGCTCGCTCCAGAATATATACTGTTCATATTTTATTGTACGTTTCTATATTTTATTTTGACTTTTCTTATTATTTATATTGGACAGTTTTTCCACCAAAACACTGACGCACATTCCTTGTTTTTAGAAACCAACTCGGCGATAAATCTGCTTCTGATCATGTAAATCCTGCCGTTGGGTTAACGTGACGTCGTCTGTAAAGATGTGTTTATGAAATATACGAGGAGGTGTGTGTGTGTGTGTGTGTGTGTGTGTGTGTGTGTGTGTGTGTTTATGTGTTGGACTGAGCACGCTCAGATCAGGTCTGGGCTTGTTGTCAGTACCAGGGGAGCCTGATGTGCCAGCTGCCCCAACAACCCTCCTCTGTCTGCTCCACCTCTTCTTCACTCCTCCTCCTCCTCCTCGTCTTCCTCTCTAAGTATGTTTCCATCCACCTGTTTTCTAAAACCCGAGTGTAAAAGAAAGTGTAAAAAAAAAGTCGAAATATCTTGCAGGAAATGTTTCCTCTTGTCTGAGATGTGAGTCTGGATTAAATACTTTATTGAAACAACAAATACAATAAACAAAGACAATATTTTTAACCCTTTTTACATTTGAAAGCAGTTAAAACATCCTGAACTTTTTTCTTTTAGCCTGAAATTTTATGACTTTTCCTGAAGTGACGCAGAAAAAAAAAAATGGAAATATTTCAACTTTTTTTACATTTTTGTGCAGCTGATAAACAGAAGCATTAATCATGACGGCTGTTATGTTCTCCTGTTTTATGTAACATAGAACCATCATATAGTGTGATTAAACAAACAGTGTAAAACCTGAAGAATAAACTCTCTCTGCTCTCTTAAATCATCATTAAAGGACGGTTCCCAGTGTTTCCAGTGTTTCCAGTGTTCCCAGTGTTCCCAGTGTGTTAAACCAGCAGTCAGGTGTCTGTAATCATTCCTCCTGTTCATACTGGATATTAAAAGATCCTTCAAATGTGTTTTCAATGGAAGTGATGGAGGATAAAATCCACAGTGTGTCCACACAGTCATTTAAAGTCTGTGTGAAGCTTCTATTCATCTTCATCAGTCTGAGTTAGTCATATCAGTGGATATCTGACACATTTACAGTCTTTTTAGCATCAAATTCCTTCTTTGTGTTTCCTCAGATTGAGACGTCACTTCAGACTCAGCAACACTTTCATGTTTTTGATTCTGTTTCCTTCGTGTCGTCAGAATAAATCAGCTGAAATAAAAGCAGCAGAATGTGTGACGACGGTGTTTGTCCTCCTCCTCCTCCTCCTCCTCCTCTTCCTCTTTCATTACTTTCTTTCTCTGATTTTAATTTTATTGTTCCACTTTAATTTCATCTCTTCCTCTTCCTCTTCATCTCTTTATTCTTTGTCTTCTTCCTCCCTCGTCTTCGTTTAAAGTTGCATGTTCTTGATTGATTTATATTTTTATTCTGTTTTAATACAAAATCTTATTTATTTTATTCCACTTTGATTCAATGTTTAATGTCCTTGTTAAGCACGTCACTTGATTTTGAATAGTACTTATTATTATTATTCTTCTTCTATCGCTCCTCTTCTTCCTCACTGTTTCACCCTCCGTCTTATTTCTTTTATTCCAACTCCTCTTCCTCTTCCTCTTCCTCTTCCTCTTCCTCCTCCTCATCCTAATTAAAACTGTTTCTCTGACTATGATTTGAACATTAGAGCTGTCAGTTGATTAATCAATCGACTATTTTAAATTTTGATAATCGATCATTTTGAGTCGTTTTTAAGACATAAATGTCCATATTTTCAGATTTCAGTTTCTTAAATGTGAATATTTTCTGGTTTCTTTAGTCTCTGTGACAATAAACTGAAGATCTTTATGTTGCATCTTTGATCCACATTTTTCACCATTTTCTGACATTTTATGGATCAAACAACAAATCGATTAATTGAGAAAATAATCGTTTATGAAATCATTAGTTTATTTATTTTTCCATTTCAGTTTGTCTTGTTTCTTCCTGTTTCTCTTTTTATTCTTCCTCCTCCTTCATTAAATATGTTGTTTGTTTTATTTTTGATCTTATTAAGTTATTTTATTTCACTTTATGTCCATGTGAAGCACGTTGTAACCTGGTATTCTTCTTCTTCTTCTCTCCTCTTCTTCCTCTCTTTCATATTTTTACACCTGTGATGTAGCAGACGCTCATGTTGGAGTTTTTTCCATGCTGTCACACAGGAAGTCATGCGTGTAAAGTGATTCTAACAGACAGCAGAAGAAGAACTATGCGGTTATGATTAGCAGCAGCAGCATCCAGCACAGCTGAACAGATGAAAAAAAAAAAAAACATCTTTCCACCAATCAACCCGTTTGATTGACAGGTCATAGTCCACTTTCATCACCTGCTTCTGTTTACATTCCTCACCTCCTTTTCTTCTTCTTCTTCTGTCATCACAGCAGCTGAAACTGTTTGTCAGAAGAATCCTGACACAGAAAATATGTCCTCGTCTCTCTGCAGCCTCTCTGTTTTCAACAAACCTCTAAATCTCAAAATAGGCGTTTAAACACTTTTTGGGCAAAATTTCTGAACACTGCAAATTTAGTTCTACATGTGTTTAAGAGTGGAAGCAACGAAAAGTCACATTTCACCTCGTTTGCAGCTACTTTCTTATAAAGACGGATGAGATAAACTGCTGTTGATGAGGAATCAGAGGCAGAGTGTGAAAGTTGGAGGAAAAGAACATCATACATGTGTCCACTGATTTAAAATGAAGGAAGAATGAGTGCGTAGATGTTCGGTGTGTTCAATTTAGAGTCAACAATTAACCTCCATAGCTGTGTGGATAAAGAGACTGAGTGAATAAACGATGATGTACATGAATCATGTGACTTAAACGTCACTGAAGAGCTGAAAACATCAGATCATCAACACATGAAACTAACAGAAACGTCACATTTCCATCATGTTTTCCATCGTTTGAGCTTTGACTGTCGCTCTCTTAATGACGTCATCTCGTTGTTTCTTCTTCTGCGACGGTTTAACGGCATCGACTGTTTATCTGCTGATATTCACACAACAAGAGCAGCAGATAGAAACAAACATTCACTACATTTTGTTTTGGTAATTTCCCAGAAATTCAGTGAAAGATTTGAGCGACATGTGGAAGGAAACGTCACACTGACTTGTTGCCACTTTAGTTTTTTGGCTTCTTTATCTTTTCCACTTTTTTTTAATACTTGTTTTGTTTTCCTTCTGCTATAATTTGTGCTAAATTTATATGTGAACTTGGACGTAGACACAGACAACAAATGCAAATACATCGAGTCTTCTTTGTCAAGATCATTTTAGACATCAGAGTGTCTGAATATTCAAGGAAACATTTTTCTCCTGCAGTTTGTCCGACTTGCTCGTTGTGTCTGATTTAGTTTTATGTTTCCAGCTCTGAACAAACTAATCTGTCTAAGCAGAACCACATGTCTTTACCTTCTTTATGTTTTACTGCTTCACATGTGTGCAGTAAGTTTCATGTGCAGTACTGACCATCCAACTGTGAATGTCGGTTTATTTTTACCTGATACGTCTGCATGTAACCAGGAGTTCATGGGTTCATCTGCATGGACGTGTGCATGTAGAGGAAATACACAAGAACGGATGTGTGAAAGTACAACGTGTATCTGAGGTGTTCAGCATATATGAATTGTGTATATTCTAGAGTGTTTTTTTTTTTTTTTTATCTGTTCTTGTAGTTCTATTTATATCTGTTCTTATCTAGCACCTTTCAGGAAGTTGCACCTTCAAACTCGTTGTACCGCCGTGCAATGACGATAAAGGCATTCTATTCTGTTCTATTAAATTGCAAATTTGCAAATCAAGATTGGTGAACATCATAAATTTTAAGGCTGCTGAGGTACTTCAGAGGTTTCACTGAGGACAGTTGAGCTGGTTTAGACTGATCCAACAGATAAGTGGCAGCGAGGTGGATGGAAACGCAGAGAAAGCTTTTAAACATCCTCCGCTGGAAACGTCTTCAGAAACAAATACAGAAACTTTGCTCCAAGTTTCCAAAGATGCCAAATCCATCAGGCTGACGTTTGGAAGAAATGTGTCTAAAATGATGCAGTTATTAAAAAAAAAAAAAACATTTCGGGTTTGAAAATGGCTTCAGTGAAGTGAGAAGAAAGTGTAAATATACTATAAACATCTGAAAAAGAGAAATCTCTCTTGAACATTCAAAATGTCTTAAATGATAGTTTCTCTGTCCTTCTGCTTTCTTATGTTGACGTCGCAGCAGGAATTCTCTGAAACCTGGTTGTTGTTGTTGTCGTTGTTGTTGTCGGGGTGTATTTACCACCATTAGGCTGCAGCATGCTGTCATTACCTCCTTACAGTATGTGACCTGCTGTGTTTTAAACCTTCTAACTAAAGTTCATGACAGACTGAAAACAGGAAGGTTACACCTGTGAGTCGCAGCTGAGAAACAACTTTGGGTTTGTTTAGTTATTTAGTCACAAGAACAAGATTATTTATGACAGTTTAACTGCAGCAAAGTCAGCAAAATGTTCTTTTTGTGTGTTTTTATATTTTATTTGACTATTTTCTGTCATTTTTTCACCTTCATTCTTTCTTTTTTGGCATAAAACCAGTCAAAATTAAATTTATTAAGTCTAAAACATAACTGGAATTAGCCTGATTTAACTCTTATTTAACTAATAAATACATTAACTGGGAATGTTGACAGTGTGTATACAGGTGTGTAATGAACACTTGTTACATACTTGACTGCTTTTTCTTTAACAACCTGTTTCAGTCGTTGGTTGAATCGTTATCTGATCACTTAAAAACACCAAAAGGAAACTTTCTGTTTTCACGTTTTGAATGTTTCTGTCATTTTTTTCTTTCTTTCCCTCTTGGCTTAAAGCTGGTCCAGTTCATGCATTGTGTCTAAAAATACTGGAATTAGCCTGTAAAATACTCATCAAGTATACGTTTCGTTAGCTGGTGTCAGATGCTGATTTAATTGAGCAGATGTTTCGTGTTAAATCCTGCAGACGGAGGATTTCAGCAGGTGTTATTAGCTGTTTCTCTGCAGCTGATTATTTCTTCTACGTCTCTTCTAGTTTGATGAATATTATTTTAATCAAATCTTTAATCTGTGATTTATCCAAAGACGGTTTGTAGTTTCGGAGGACTGAAACCGAACCGGCAGACGTTCTCTCACCTTCCTGTAAACTCGACGCCATTGTTACATTAAAGCATCATCTCGGCTAATTTGACATTCAACAGAAATCAACCGTCACATTTGCAAGCTGAAGCGCCATCGGTCACAATTCCCGACTCACGGTTTGCATATGAATATGACTTCATAGAAAGCTAACGCTGGATAAAAGGTGAGATCACGTGTCTGGCTTTCTGCACGCCATCATTGTCCTCCTCGCCTCCTCGAAGCCGCGAATCAACCGACTTTTTTGCGTGCGGCGTGTCGGCGGCGGCGGCCTCCTTTCAGCCGAGCCGCAGCAGTTGAGGGGAACTCGTGCATGGATTTGTTTTTATGTAAAATATATTGAAAGATTTACGTACGATTTCAATAAACATAAAAAAATAAAGCAGATGTTGCGTGTGTCACAAAGAGAGACGCAACGTCCAGTTTGTTTGTCTCGCTCTCACTTTGTCTCGCTCGACGCGGATCAGACGGGATTTATTTCACCGCACGTCAACGTCTGATAAACAAATTAGTTTCTTTTGTCTTAACCTGCGATCGTTTCTGTGGTATGAAGTCAAATCTCTTAAACTAAAATTAACACTACGGCAACAACAAAACAGCCTTTTACAGACTTGCAGTTAATATTTCACTTTATTATCAGCAGGAAAATGTTCTTAAGTAAATGTGAGAATTATTTATGCATTAACTTTATTTAATAGAGTGTAGTAATATATTATATATGTTTTATATTTTTGTATGTTTAGCATGTAAAACTGAACTCCAGCTGGCAGATAAACGTTGAGTAAAAAGTACAATAAAACTCTCTGAACACATTTCATCACAAGCAAACAATATCATAAAGAGATGCAATTAATGTTTACTGTTATCAATTAATCTGCAGGGTATTTTTCTCCATAATCAATGAATTGTACTATCTACAAAAAGTTTAAACATTGTGAAAACTTCTATTAGAAGTTCTCGCAGTGAAGTTATTCAGTTTAAGATTCAAGAGACTTTGTCACATAGTAACAGAAAATCCTCTTTGACTCGACTCAGTCAAACGTTACAATAACAAAGTAGAAACAGTAAAATGAGTCATGAATGTTAATCGTGTTAATCAATACTGTTGAAAGACAAGTTCAGGTGTGAATATCTGAATGTGACTCGTGTGATTCTTTACTTCTCTCAAAACTGCAACCAGAGAATGTTTGTCATTTATATTAAGATGCATAAAAGTAACTAAACATGTGCAACAATTTACATCAGAATATGATAAATCTAAATAAGGGGGGGTGATGACATCACGCTGCGGTGATGCGGCGGCGGTGGATCGACTCAGATTTCAGTCTGCGGTTTTACTGCAGATCCAAACACAAATATCTGATGCAATAAAAACAGTCGATGTTTGATCAGATTAACCTGAACAAACACTACTGACACACACACACACACACACGTCTTTCTATCCTTGTGAGGACCCTAACTGACATAATACACTACTGAGCCTGTTACATATCCAAGAAAATCCACAGCAAAACGGAAGTACGACAAATAATTAATATCATAATTAATTATGAGAAAGGCCACAAAACAATAACAGAAATCTAGTTTTGTATAAACAGTCTAGTTATATATACCAACAACAATTGAACTTTAAATCAAAAGACTAAATCAGCTAATAAACTCCGTCCAGCAGGGAGTAAGATCACGACCCCGGTACGACTGCTGAACGGCCAACTGGCCCCGTCTGCATATTCCTCCAGAAACACACGACACTACTAAACCCTAAACTAACCTAATCGTAACCTTTAACCTTAAAGTGTTAACCTTTAAACAGATCTATGGATCTAGTGAGGACCCGTCCTCACTTTGTTTAAAACTGAAATAGGTCCTCACAAAGATAGAAAGACAAGAACACACACTCCCCACATCACATCTGTCTTCATTTCAATTTATTTCTGTTTGCAGCACAAACAATAATCAACATTTCTCGTACTGCTGCTTCCTTTGTGAGGACGCGTTTCAGTTTTATGGGGACATTTTGTCGGGTCCTCACTTTGTCAAAGGGACTGTTTGAGGGTTTAGATTGTTTAATGGTCGAGGTTAATTACGTTAATAATTGTGTCATGCAGACACAATTATTAACGTACGGGGGGGGCCTTGTCTGGAGGTGGAAGTCTATTGATTAGGTGACCGACAGAAAATTGGCAACAGTTTTAATAACTGATTAATTGTTTCAGTCGTTTACTGCGTTTCTCTGTTTTTATATGATTGTAAATTGAATATCATTGATTTTGTGCTGCTGGTCAGACAAAACAAATCATTTGAAGACATTTGTGATATTTTTTTTTTCACAATTTTTTGATGTTTCTAGACAATAACAATACAATTAATCCATCGGGGAAATTATAATCTACATTTTTAAACTATTTTCTAACATTTTAGAGACAATTAATCAAGAGATTATTTGGCAGATTAACAAAAAAATCAAACAAACAAACAAACAAAAAAAACATGACAATTTTGTACAGAAAATATGAATTAATGACAAACCTGTGAAATGATGTAAAATATTAGGTAGCATTAAGAAATTTCATAGAATTAAATATGAATAATGAATAATGAATGACTGGATGAACAAATGAACACATGGATGGAAAAATAAACATTTTATTCAAAGGAAATTTGTAAAAAAGGGATATTTCTTCTAATTTTCAATATTTTAATATAATCAGAAACAGTCATGTTATACATTTTGTCTCAACAAATCAACCTTTTCTGACTGTGAATTTGAACTTTCAGCCTCTCGGACGATGTTTCGTGGCAGATTTCCGTTGTTTGCTGACTGTGTTTGTTCTTCCTGTTTCAGGAGACGACAGCAGTCCGGAGAACATGCTGCTTCACGGTCCGTTCTCCAGGAAACCCAAAAGGATCCGGACGGCGTTCTCGCCATCGCAGCTCCTCCGTCTGGAACGAGCCTTCGAGAAGAATCACTACGTGGTCGGAGCCGAGAGGAAACAGCTGGCGAGCGGTCTGTGCCTGACCGAGACACAGGTAGGCATGATGGGAAATGGAGGACGGGTTGTAGTTTATTATCACTGGATCAAAGAAGAAAAACAAAAAAAAGGATTATTACTACATAGAATGAATGGATGAAGCTAAAGCTAAAGCTAAACACATCAGTTTGTTCCTAAAAATATCACAGAATGAACTAGAAGAAGATCTGCCAGGTGTTTACAGTCAAGATGGCGGCAAAGATAAAAAAACAGGGATTTATTCATCTCGTATGGTGTTTAAATTTAATGGATCATAACATATCAGGTCTGGAATTAATCTGCAGACGCTTCAGTTCAACATGAGACCAAACTTTTCTATAAATGTCAGTTTTTGAGCCACGACAGAAGCTAAAATATGACTCAGTGAGCTTTGTTTTTAACCGACTGAAACCTTTTGCTGTGTCGTAACGCATATCGTAAAATGGTGAAGACTGCTGAAAAGATGAAAGTAGCCAAATGAAACAATTCTGCACAAATAATATGAACGTATGAATGACAAATAAATTCTCATTAAAAAATTAAAAATTACATAAGAATGATCGAATGGATGAATGAATACATGAATGGAAAAAAAAAACAGTCTGGTGAAAAATAGTCAAATACAACATTTTCTTCCAGAAAATATGAGTGAGTGAATGAATGAATGAATGAATGAATGAATGAATGAATGAATGAATGCAGACATCAGTGAATTATTAAAGTAATTCATCAATCATGGATGCATGAATGGATGAATAAGAATCGTCTAGGAAACAGTTCAGCTAAACAAAACATGAATCTTTCTTCAGATGAATGAACGCATGAATGAATAACTAAGATTTTCATAAAAGTCAAGTTAAATATGAATAAACGAATGACTGAATGAATCAATGCATGGAGGGATGAAAACCAAATTCTGGAGTATGAATGAATGAATGAATGAATGAATGAATAAATAACAAAAAAAGAAATTCTGATATCAAGTATTTAACTGTTTAGGGGAATTGTTATAAAGAAATAATAATAATTATAATTATTATAAAGAAATATGAATAAATGAATAACATTTACAATAATTAGTGTGATCTCATCGGGAATTTTATTAAAATAAAATGAAATAAATTAAAATAAAATAAAATTATATAAAGTAAAATGCTATAATATACAATTATAAAATGACATAAATTAATAAAGTAAAAAAATAAATTGATACAGCAGCAGAATGAACTTAATACTGACAATAGTTGGTCTCTTCATATATGGAAAAATAAAACAAATCAATAATCAGTGACGTTCATATAAATAAAGTACTTAAAATACTACAAAGTACTATTACTGCTGTGTATTAGTACACAGGACTGAACCTGGTGCTTCGCTCAGTGATTGACAGCTGCTTTTTATTTGTGGTCTCTGTGTTTGTCTGTGATCAGTTTTTCTGTGTAATTTCCAGTGACTGATCAGTGATGTTTACCTGCAGACAGGTACTGCGGGTGATCAGTGTATCTGAAGGTAAACACAGGTTGTATTTAAGGCTGCTGGCGCTGATCCAGATCACAGGAATGTTGCGGGGAGGTGAGTCGATGGTTAGTCATCTACGAGACGCTCCCTCCTGCTCTTTCTCAGCCCATGATTGACAGCGTTTGTCATCAAGTAGCCGCGGTTATACGAGCCCTGACGCCAGAGAGATGACGTGGATATCACGTATAATTGCACAACAGAGGACAGGAAGAGAGCGAGGGAGAGTAATCCATCAATCAGCCGAGAATCACAGCCATCAGCAGGTATTAATCAGACATAAATTAGAGCTTTTGCAATCTTTGCATTTATAGACGATAATCACCCAGTAATCTGCTTCCCTTCAAGAGATTTTAGGGCTGATGATTCAAAAAACTCTTCGCATCAGTTTTAATAATCGGCTGTCAGCTCATGTTCATCGCTGAGTGTTAAACACGGCGACTGCAGACAGGAAAACACTGAAAACACGTTTAAAAACTGAGCAGCAAAACATTTATTCATCTTCTGTCATTTAATTCTGTCGGTTTTCACAGTTTTTATTATTAGTAGAAAATAACAGATTACATTTACTTATTACTTCAGTATTTCTACTTTATACTACTTTATAATTATACTTAACAAAATTAAATAGTCAAATATTGTACTTTTAACTCCACTGACAGTTTTAATCACTATTTTATGGATAAAAATATGATCACATTTTAAAATCTGTTTTTATTTCAAATAAAATTTTTAAGTAAAATTCAAGTAATTTTAAACTTTTTTTAAAGTTTTGAATGTGACTGACAGGTTGTGTTATATAATCTAATGAGGTTTGTAGTTCAGAGCAGATCTGCAACGATCAATCAATTTAATCAATTGACAGAAAATTAATCAGCAACTATTTTGATTAGTTTTAGTCATTTTTTTAAAGAAAAAATACCCAAATTTTGTATTTTTCAAAAATTTAAAATGTGATGATTTAATTCTTTTATTTGTCATATTTGATAGTAAACTTGTTATTTTGGGTTTTTTTTTACTGTTAATCAGACAAAACAAGACATTTAAACATTGTGATGTTTCACATTTTATAGACTGAAAGATTCATTGATTCATCGAGAAACTAGCAGCTGTAATTCAGAGTGAAACATCTCAACAACTATTCGATGGAGCCACGATGAGGAGTTGTAGTAACTGTGATGTAATAGCACTAATATCATTTGTAGTAACATTAATAGTAGTAAGACTGGTAGTTGTATGTGGAGTAATACTGCTACTACGAACAGTACTAGTAGTAATTTACCAAACTTGACCTTTACAGTGGATGTTGGCACTGAGAAGCTGTTATGAGCTGTTATATTCTTTATTATGTGTTTACGATATTGTATAATGAATATAGTGTATTATTAGTTAGAATGAATATAGTGTATTATTAGTTAGAGAATAATATTTATATTATCATTATCTGTTGTATTTTTCGATCTGCCAGTCTGCTACAAACTGAAATATCTCCTCTGACTTTTCATATAATGTCATCATCTGGTTAATTTATTCTGTCCAGTGTTTTAGTTTGTGACTTAAAACCTGCAGAACTGATGACTAATTTCCCATCAGGCTCAGCTGATCCAGTAAAAACCTCACAGAACCACCAGCATGACCGTCGACCCGGTCTGGATCCTGATAGAAGCAGTAACAACCAGATACAAACAACTAAATATAACACAAATTAGAGTTAGACAGCAGTGTGATTAAAAAAATACAGAATAATATAAATAAATAAATAAAACAGAACAGAATAAAATGCATTTCCAGTACGACGAAATTTATTCAGCAACTCCTGGAACAGTAGATACGACTAAAAACAACATTTATTAAAAACAGTCAGTATAAAACATTCTGTGTTAAATATAAATCATATAAATGCATCTTAGAAGCCACATTAATGGCACCTTAAAGAGAACAGAAGAGATTATTTCTGCAGTAAAACTTCCTCAGTTTTAAATCAAATAACAGACGAGAAGCAAACATAAAAGCTCTCTCAGCTGATTCCAGTTAAATAACATTTCCTGATCCTCAGAGGATGAACTGATTTGCGGCTGTGAGAACAGTTAAATTAGCTTCATGGATTTATTATGGGCAGTAATGAACAGTTCAGCCTGCGGGCTTCAGTTTAATCAGCTCAGTTTGATGTATTATAAATGCTGATGTGAGTCTTAATCTTTCTGTGAGTTTAGATAAAGTCGCTCTCTTCTAAAAGCGCTTGCCATGTTACAAATTAAGCCTGCAAAGATAAGACGAGTTTTACTTTCATGTTGTCAGCGAGAGCAGCCCAACAGGAAATAACCTCCTCACACATTTCTTTTTTTGTCTTTAACTGTCCGACTCGTCAGCGTTGAGATAACACCGATGGATCTATCAGAGTGACATCAGCATCATAATTACACAGCATCCGTCACGCAGAGAGGATCTGATATGAAAGTGTCACCCCGGGCTTTTGGCTAGCGCTGAGGGAGAGACGCTCGAGTATCGTATCGTGTCGATCTGGATCCTGTCACACAGATATATGATGTCAGATCGCTGACAGATTGTGCAACATGAGCTCTTAGTCAGCAGGTCTCACGTCTACAGGGACGACTCGGCTGGACGTGTTCTAACACTTCTGCATGTCAGATTCATGTTTTACCAGCAAAAAGATATTAAATCACTGTGAGCCTCCTACACATTTATTATTATTATTACTGTCAGCAGTAGTAGTACTAGTGGTGGTTGTGGTAGTAGCTGCCAGCTGTGGAAGAAGTATTCAGATCCTTTACTGAACTAGAAGTACTAATAAAGCAATTAAAAGATACGTCCTGCATGAAAAATCCTCCTTTTTAGCTTTTACATACATGAACTGAACATCTTTGGAGTTTGGACTGTTGGAGATGGTGTAATCTTGTTCTCTAAACGGGCATTTTTCACTATTTTCTGACATTTTATAGACAAAATGATCAATTAATTCATGGAGAAAATAATCAGCAGATGAATCAATAATGTTTGGTTGCAGCTCGACTTCTAAGGTGAAGATTGTAGTGAGCATCAGACCAGGACCAGCACCCACCGCTCGTCCTCTGATCAGTTCAATCAATAAAGTCACATTGTATTCTGTTTTTCCGACATGTATTGATCCGGACCTCTCTGTGTCTCCGCGTCCAGGTGAAGGTTTGGTTTCAGAACCGCAGGACGAAGCACAAGCGTCAGAAGTTGGAGGAAGAGTCTCCGGAGGCGCAGCAGAAGAGGAAGGGCAGCCAGCACGTCAGCCGCTGGAGAGCAGCCACGCAGCAGCCCGGAGCCGAGGACGTCGACGTCATCAGCGAGGACTAGACTGCAATAAACACACACACACACACTAACACACACACACACACACACTAACACACACACACACACACACACACACACACACACACACACGCGGTTGCATCAGTTAAAGCATCAAACAGACACCAGAATGACTTTCAAGGTGCGTTCAGGCGTCTTTTCCACATGTTTAAAGAAAGCAGGAAACAAAGTTTTCACAGTAAACAGTTTTTATGTCAACAGTTAAACTCATGAACGTGATCGGCTAACTCGGCTAATGTTGCTAACAGACACAGTTCACTGTCTTCATTTCAGTGATCAGGTTCATCTTTTTAAACTCAAGTTCATGAGTTTTTCTCCCACAAATCATGTTTGTCATCATAACAATCACAAAAATGTAAAGTTCATCATAAATATGAATCCTGTTGTCTAAATAAGACAGATTTATGGCCAAAATTATCAGTTTTATAACAAATTAAGCAAAATATTATGCTTTTCATGTGCACAAACTTGTGTAAAAGACCCTGAACGCACCATGAGGCTAACTTTAACTCTCTGTGTGTGAAACAGTTTTGTTCAGGACAAAAAAGAGAAATTTGAGCTGTAATTAATCTGTGAGTCGAGATTCATAAAACAAAGAACAGTTTTAATTTATGACACAAACGTGTCTCTAAATTTAAAGAGAACAGAAACATCAGTTAACTCCATCTGTTATATTTCTTCAAAGAAACAAAAAAAAAAAAGTGTTTTATAACGACTTTGGCAGCTAAAATGTCATAAATATTGAAGTCATGAGTCGTACGTATGACTTCTCTGGATAAGAAGTGTTTTTAAATTTTTTTTTACCTAATTTGGTAATAAAACAAACAAACCAACATGCTCACAGTTACAGTATTTAATGTTTTCAGACACATTTTTATTTTATTGTGAATGTTATGTAAAACATGCATAGAAGCAAAGAAAGCTCACATACTTTTATTACTATTATACAGTTTTATTGATTTTTGAACAAGAAAAGAAAAGGAGCCTAAATTTCAAAGTGAAAGTATAAAAGTTGATGTTGTCACTGATCGTTTTCCCTGCAGCCTGTTTTACTTCATTTTGTGACACGCTCAATGTTTCACTAATCAAAACAAACAAACGGCGCACTGGTGACACGTGTGTGAGCATGTCGCAGCGCTGCAGAGACTCAGATTTATCTGCAGTTTATTTCACAAACAATTACTGATGAAACACGCCGCCGCCGCCGCCGCCTCTGCCGTGTCAGAGCCGCTCTGTGAAACTGGTTGTTCGCTCTGAAACATCAAAGACTTCAGTGACCAACTGTTAGACTTTAAGGACTTTTTAATTCTGACATTAACAGCTGATTTCAAATGAACAAAACCAAATAAAACCTCAAATCTGTCCAGATCTTAATTTACAGTTTGATCACAGCTCAAATTAGTTTAGTCTCTTAGTTTAAGATGTAATAATCTGTCAAACTGTCAAACTAAATCAAAGATATAATAAATATGTAAAGACTGTAAAAAATATAATTACAGTAATATCAAGACTTTATCTGACGTTCTATTTGTTAGTTTTTGACCAGTTTAGACATTTAGACAGTTAATTACATCTGATCCACTGTTTCTACAGAGATTAATAGCACACACACACACACACACACACACACACACACACACACACACACACACACACACACACGTGGACAGCTGAATTTCCGGAGGACTGATGGATGTCCCTGAAGGCATCAGCTCTCATGCAAACAGCAGGAAGTTAAAACTCACCTGTTACGGACGAGGATGAAACAAATAAAAACTGTAAAAGGATCCGAGCATCACCTCGCCGTCGGATTCAGACTGACGAGGAGATTTTTGACATTTTTCCTTCTGAGAGGCAAAAAAAAAAACATGGTCAGAGTTGTGGATCGATCACAGCTGTTGACTGAACACTCGACGGTTGATTTTGGTGCCAAATGAAGCCAGCGTCCTGGGAGAGAAAAAAAAAGACAAGAAGAGACAGTTTAACGTGTGAGGAAAAGCTGCTCCGCTGTCGGTTTCTGAGCGTCTGTCTGCAACAGACGGCCGCCGGCTCGCAGGAAATCTGCTCATCTGAACAACACGAGCTTCTTCCAGCAGGGAGAGTTACAGAGGTGGAAACATTCACCCGAAACTCTTCTGTAAGTTTTCTTTGAACTTCAGCTGCTTTAACTGAGAGACGTTAAAGGAAAAAATCCTCCTAAAACACATCAGCTGTTATGTTTATTACATTCCAGGCTCCATTTAGTCAAACCAGAGTCTTTATTCTGACAGTCCAGATGTTTTAAGAGTTTAAAACCATCAGTTTTAGTCTCTTAAAGTCAAAAACGTGGAGATCATCGTGAGATTAATCATCAATAAACAAGCAGAAATATGCTTTGAGTTGGTCATAAACTTGTTTAATATTATTAAATCATATTTGCTTTGGATTCAGGTTCAATTGGTTTCTGTTTGAGTCACAGCAGCATTTAGACTGAAATCAATTAATATAAATGAAGCTGTCACGATCAGCTGCTGATATATATATATATATATATATATATATATACACACACACACATACACATATATATATACATACACATACATATGTGTGTGTGTGTATATATATATATATATATGTATACACACATACATATGTGTATATATATATATATATATATATATATATATATATATATATATATATACACACACATACACATATATATATACATACACATACATATGTGTGTGTGTGTGTATATATATATATATATATATATATATATATATATATATATATATATATATATATATATATATATATATATATATATATATACACACATACATATGTGTATATATATATATATATATATATATATATATATATATATATATATATATATATATCTATCGTCTCTGGTGGTTGTCCAAACTTCATAAAACCGTGAAGAAAAAGTTGATAAAATTTTAAATTTCAAGTTGATAAACTTTAGATTTTTAATATAAATCTCACTTCTGTTATTTTACTGTCAGTTAAAGTGTTCAGAAGACTTTCAGCTTATAAATCAGTTCAGATTCTAACTTTTCATTTTATTTACTTTCCTCCTCGTGACAGCTTCTGTTGTCCTGAGAGGAAAAACTGGACAATTTAAACTTGAAACAGGAAACTTATTGAATTACACTGAAAATAAAATGTCATTTAATATAACTTATTATATATTATATTATATTACAGTAAACACAGTGAAAATGAGTTTTTCCCCCAATTAAAGAACACAAGACAACTGTTGACTTGTGATTAATGAAGCACTTTGATCTGTTGGAACAATTTCAACTTTAACTTTAAATACTGATGATGAAGTTATTAAAGCCTCTACAGTGAAAGCGTCTGTAAATAAACATATTTTCTCACAGAAGGTTATTTTTCATATTTTTTGTTTAAGATAAATTAGTTCATACTGAAAAATCTGAACACGTCGTCATTTTAACAGATAAGAACTGATTACACGTTAGCTTTCAAAACCAACAACAACAACATATCCCATGAGTCTTTGCATGCTGTCAAAGCCTCATGGGAGTTGTAGTTGTGGTCGCATTCAATTCAAAGACACTGAGGTGTAAATAATAACAATAATAATCAGTTTTCTGGTGATAAAGTCTCAACTTTCTAACAAGTTGACAGTTCACGCTCTTTCTGTCTTTTGTTGTAAAGCATTCTGGGAAATGTAGTAAAACCAGTAACTGCAGCTGAAGAGGACAAAAAAGGTGAATTAAAATAACTCCTGGAATGTATTAAACATCACAGAGTCATGATTTTGAACTTTAACCTAAATAAACCTGACAGATGATTTTAAATTGTAATTTTCTTTCACTTCCTGCTGGAGGAAGCTGTCGTCTTCTCTCTGAGTGTTGTTCTGTTTGTAAAACTCCCCCTGAGTGAAAAACGACTGTAGTTCCACCTGTTCTGTCTTCTTATCATCATTAAATCCAATGAAAACAAAACAAAAACAAAACCAACAAGTTTGTCTCTGTATTTTCCTCCTTCTCTTCCTTTTCTGTGACGTAAATCTTTAAAAACACGTCACAAATATAAAGTTTAAGTTTAAAAAAAAAAGCTCAGTAAATTCCCTGAAACAGCCGAGCGCTGCAGTGTTTAACAGGCGTTCATCATACAGGAGGAAATAATGCATTTGTTGGGGACTATTTTCAGCGGCGGATGAATACACATTTTTGCTCATAACAAGAAAAACACAGAATATGAGCAGAATTCTACTTAAAATACAGTAATGTCATCATGTGAGCTCTGCAGTGGATTATTGATAATATTAGAGATAAAAGTAAAACGGAGCCATAAAATCATTCAAACTTGTATCATGTAGTTTTTCACTGAGGGGTGAAGAGTCAGAAACCAGCTGATCCTGGAGCAGTTTTCACTGTCAGTCCTGAACCCTGCTGGTAGTTTTTGTCTTTTTTTTTTTTTTTTTTTTTTTTTTTTGAAAAAACAAAAAAACAAAACAAAAAAATGTAGGTATTTATGTAAAAATGGATTTGAAAAAAGTATTCTATGCATCTGATGTGTATATAATGATGATAATAATAATAATAATGATGTGTTGACTGTTTGTTTGTTTCTCTCACTGCATCAGTTCATCTGTTTGTTCTGTTTCTTCTTCATGGACAGATTTACCTCATCATCTCCTTATGTAGCACTTCTTCTTCTTCTTCTTCCTCTTCTTCTTCTCCTTCTTCTTCTGCTTCTTAGTCAGATCTATTTTTTCATCGTTTTAGGATTGAATGCACTAACTGTACAACTAGTTTCCTCTGGAAAAAAAAGACAGAACCTTTGTACTTCCTGTGTTCAGATTTGGAAAAAATATAAATAAAATAAAATAAAATAAAAAAGTTTTCTTCATGTGTTGAAACTCTGCTGAAGTGAAATTAGTTTCTCTGCATTTTGTCATCAGAAGCTTGTTTGTGAACATTTTTTCTTCTCTGAGTCAGAGTTGAAGGTAAATTAGTGATTTAGGGACAAATTAATAAAACTAATGAAATGATTTAATTTTGATTAAATGTATTTTGTAGTTTGATGATTTGGTGTTAAAAGGCACGTGCAGAAAAATAATGTGTAAACATAACTGAACTGGCAGTTTAACAGAAATTTAAAGGATAATAATAATAATAATAATAATAATAATAATTATTATTATTTTTCTTGCCGTGATTCCACCTAAAAAACATTTCAACATAACCCCAAAACAGCTGAAACCAACTGAGCTTAAATAATTATTTGATTTTATTTTGTAAAGGAGAAGAAATAACTTGAGATGCAACATTTCGTTTTCAAGATAAAACATATTATTAATAACTTATATATTTTTATTTTAAGAAAATGTCGGCGCGTGCAGGCTATTATGAAATTAAATACAATTAAATAAATTAAAATTAAACATGTCAAAGGCGATTTTTAAAGAAGGTTAAAATGTCACGTTTCTGAATTAACAGGTCGTATGTTTGCGGCTGTTTAATCAACATTTAGAGTAAAAGCAGCAGCGGTGATCAGAGCTGGAAGTCCCCGCCGGAAGGAGCCGATCGTCGGCTGCTGCAGGCGGCTCAGAGTCGGTGAGTCCCGGAGGACCGCGGCTGTTCGCTCCGTGTCTGCAGGATAAATGTTCATCTAATAAAAGGATCATAACACGAATATGTTCCATAAATAAAATCCTCTCTGTTCAGGATTAAAACAGTTTTAAAGTTGGTCGCTTTCATTTTTCTTTTCTACGCGCTGATCAGTGTTCATATTTAACTGAACATTCATCCAACGTTTGTTGCAAATTCAGTTTTATTTATTTTAACATTCCTGCAATAAATTTTCAAAGTATGTGATGAAGAATCTGCTAAACGTCACTTTCACATCAACGAAAAACAGGCTCGTTTAAATCCGTTCACACATCTCGTCCCGACATTATTTTAAAATATGTAGAAAGTGGAAAAAGGAGGAAAAACTGACCTGAAACTGAAATAAGAAGATAGTTTCATTAAATGTAACAGTTTTAATCTGATGGTTAAAGTTGATCGACACCGCAGAAAAAAACATATTTTAAGCTTCAATCAGGTCAGAAATACAAAATACACGTTTTATTTAAAATGTTTCCCAGTGAGAACAAATTCTATTATGATGCTTTAATTATCTTAATTATTCAATCATCAATATTATGTTCTTCTGAAGTATAAACATCATGCAGTCACGGCTGTTTATAGTTACTGACCCCAACTACACATGATAGAACTGTGGAGCTGAAATTATTAGTTGATTAATCAATTAGATTGACAGAAAATTAATTGCCAACAATTCTGATGTTTGAAATCATTTTTAAGTAGAAACGTCTCTGTTAACAGCTTCTCACATGTCAATATCTGCTAGTTTTCCACAATAGTAAAACACATATTTGTGTTTGATCTGAAGATGTGATAATGATCAACATGTTATAAAGTGATCAATCAATAGATCATTAAATAAAACAACTACAGCCGTCCTATGATGGAATAATATACAACCCGTCCCTCAGTTTGATAAAACACAACTTTACAACTAATGAGCTCAGTAGAGACTAAAACTATTAAAGTCTTCAGACAGAGTCACTCTTCACGACCAGGACCAGGACCAGGACCAGGACCAGGACCAGGACCAGGACCAGGATGGAGCTCAGACTGGACTTCATTATTTAGACTCAAAGACATCAAGTCAACCTTTTATGGAGGCTTTTGTGGCTCCTGCACAGCTGAGCAGCCTCACATGCAGCTCAATAAAACAACAACAAATGTGATAAGTGACTCATTTATACATTATATCTAATACTCATTTATACATTATATCTAATACTCATTTATACATTATATCTAATACTCATTTATACATTATATCTAATACTCATTTATATATTATATCTCATCTATAAAGTTCCCAAAGATACACAGCAAACATGTTACAGGAATATAATGAGAAGATTATAAAGTCAAATGGAAATATAATGATGTGACTACAGAAGCAGTCACACCTCTTACTGCTACTGTTTATGTTACTTTGTGATGATGATGGGAATATTACAAGAACATGTCAAATAAAACATGTATCAGGAGACAATGAAATATGTCTGAATAAGAAATAATATCTTCTGAAACAATATGAATATCACTGGAATCATCATTAAAGACATTAAAGAAGTCCTATTTCTCTCCTCAAATCCTTGAATATAAAGTATTTATATTTCTGTTTAAATTCTTCTAAACCAGCTGTTCAGTGTAAACTCTATTAGTGAAGCAGTTTAAATATTTGAGGAAACTATAATCTGCATCACAGGTGTCTCATGTAATATTTCTTGTGTTTTGTAGGATGTGTGTGGAGAGACGGTCGGTGTGGATCTGCTGCTGCTGCAGAAAGCTTTGCAGAAGATTTTAACAACCTCTTCTTCTACAACATCAATAAAATAGTTCAACAACCAACGACAGAACCACAAAAAACAATCAAAATGACCATGAACAATGTGGGAGGAGGAGGAGGAGGAGGAGGAGGAGGAGGAAGAGGAGTTATGAGCCTCTATTGGTTCATAATGTGTTCCTGCTCATGTGCCCATTTATTTGTTTGCTCTATTTCCTGTTTTGTCTCTTAACTTCCTGTTGTCATTGCTGATGTAGTAAATACAAGTCTGGGTTCTGATTGGTTCACACAGCCTGCTGTACATTTCTCACATATGCGAGGAGGTCATGTGACCTGACAGCAGCACAGATATCAGTTTAAGAAGAGCAAAGTTACACTCAGTGTTAACGAGCTTCTACTTTATGTTGCTGTGATGAAACATTTCAAGAGCTCAGATCAGTCTGATGATGCAGGTTATTAAAGGGGATGTGTTCTGCTTTTTGTTATTTCCTGTTATTTATATCCTGTTCTGATGTCGGATGTTAAACATGATCAAAGTTACAAAACTTGAGGTGAACGTATGTAGAAATGCTGCCTGCAAGTCAAAACTCAGGGCTTCAACCTGCTCTGAACGCTTTGTATGTGACGTTTTTATCTATCTTGCTGATGAGCTGACATCGGCTTGTCGCATGCGTTTGTTTACGTAGCCTCCAGAGCCGGAGGAGGAAGCTTCCTGAAGCTGACCAATCAGAACAGAGTGGGCTCATCAGGAGGCGGGGCCTTAAAGAGACAGGAGCTAAAACGGCCTGTTTCAGACAGAGGCTGAACTGAGGGGCTGCATAAAGGACCAGTAGAAGATAAATAAGGAGTTTTTAACTGTAACTTATGTAAAGATATTCCAGTAAAGCCTCAGAATATAAATATACACCTGGAAATGTGCAGAATATGTCATCTTTAAAGTTATTAACATTATTTACACTCTTCATTATTTACATTTTTACTTTGTTGATCTCTCACTCAATGTCATGTTTTCTTCCTGAGCTTCTCTATATTGTGTCTCTGTACTGTTTACTTCCCTCCAGCATTTTGTTCACCATTGTTCATCATTTCATTCAATAAAAGCTTACTGAAGAAGCTAAAGCTAAAGGCGCCGTCCAAGCTAACGAGTTTGCTAACAGTCAGTTAGCAAACTCGTTAGCTTGCAAAAGTTGAACTTTACACAAAATATTCATGCAGATTAACCCCCCCCCCCCCGGGTGAATCTGCTGATTGCAGCGACTCCGTTGAAATGAAGTGAATTTTGTGGCAAAATGTTGCCATTTTAAGTCTTGTTGTGTCGAGGCCTTTAGACAGATGTTTATACAGATGTTTATACTTCATAGATGAACGATAGAGGAACTGATAACACAGTGAATGTGATAGATGTGATAAACTACCACAAAAACAAGAATATTACATACAGAACACCAACATTTAGAGAATATATTTATAGGGATTTTAATTCTGACATTTCACTCATTAAATCAAATTATACACATAAATAAGATCACATCATGATGTCACATAAGAGAAGAATAACCACAACAGTGCAGTGATGTGTAAACTCAGCACAGACTGACTGCACTGTAGAAATATGATGAAGCTGCATCCTCCTCCTCCAGTAGCTGCTACCTGCCTGTATGTTGGTGTTGTTGCCATGGAGATGAATCAATATTCACATTGGGAGGCTGAAGTGAAATAACACATGGTGGAATGCATGTAGGTGCATGAACGACAGAAACAAATTATCACGTCTTTTTTATTTCCTCGGAGTGTTTAAAACACGACTCCAGGTGACTCCAGGTGAGCGACAGTATCGACTCTCGTTAATTAAATTATCGAAACCATAAAAGAGAGCAAACGGGTTTAAAAACAAAAGACGTGCTGCGAGATTTATATCTGACCTGTGAGACGCAGCGCAGCGGCTCTAAACATTTACTTACATTTAATATGTTTGTTGCTGATAAGAAGAAACAACAAGTTTCCACAGTTTATTCTCTGTTTTTTATTTTAAACCACAAAAATTCAGATGTAAAGTTTGATTTGGACAGTGAAGGTTCTCATTGTTTCGATTTTATGTTTCATTTCCCTCGATATAAAACACATCAACAGCCAAGACATAGAAACACGTTTCCAACCAAATGTAGCTCAAATTTTAACTGAATATCTAGGAACTCACTACTGTTGTGTGAATATTAGAAGTTGGTTCATCAAGATAAACAGCTCGTATGAATCGTATAAGAGGAGGAGTAGGAGGAAGAGTAGAGCAGAGGAAGAGGACGAGTCAGAGGACAAGAGTTCTAAAAAGCGGCAAAGATCATTTAACACAAGTGTGAAGTTAACAAAATTATAATCAGAGAGAAAATCCTGAAAAGATTTTCACTGTCAGAGAGGAAGAGGAGGAAGAAGAGGAGGAAGGACAGGAAGGGAAAGAAGAGAAGAAAAAGAGGAGGGGAGGAAGAGGAGTAGCAGGAGGAATAATAAGAAAGAGGAAAAGATAAAGAAGCTAAAACAACAGTGTGACGTTTTCATCCAAATGTAGCTCAAATATTATTCCGGAAAAAAATGGGAACATTAAGTCTGGCAAATTATTCCAATCTGATGGAGCTTCAAAGCAAACATAACATATTCTGCACAGTTCCAGCTCTATATTTATATTCTGGGGCTCTACTGGAATATCTTTGCATAAGTTACAGTTAAAAACTCTTTATTTATCTTCTACTGGTCCTTTATGCAGCCCCTCAGTTCAGCCTCTGTCTGAAACAGGCCGTTTTAGCTCCTGTCTCTTTAAGGCCCCGCCCTCCTGATGAGCCCACTCTGTTCTGATTGGTCAGCTTCAGGAAGCTTCCTCCGGCTCCGGAGGCTACGTAAACAAACTATAGTAGCAGGATTTCACTTCTTTTTCTCCTTCTTTACTCCAAATGTTGCTGTACAACACATGGAAACACCTTAGCAACCACCTTAGCAACCAAGGCTACAGAACGGAAGGCTGTTTATGGGCATGTGCGACAAGCCGACGTCAGCTCATCAGCAAAGTAAAGAAAACCATCTGAATGTTTTCAGCTCCTGCAGGTATGTGAACTACAAGCAGAGCTGATACAACCTGAACGTCTCAGTACATGAAGCCTTGTGAGACAACGTGCTGGTATGACTGTAAGTCTGAGCATCACAAACTTGCTCCACAGTTTAAAGTCGCTGTGTTGAGCAGGTTAATGCTGAGTTACAGGCAGTGCAGAGTGGCCTTGTTGGAGAGACCAACAGGTTTTATTGTTGTTATTTAGAAGGAAATTCAGTTCATGTTTGTAATTTGTTTATAGTTGTATTTTGTCTTTTCATTGGAAGCCTGTTGGGGTTCCAGTAGGACCCCGTTGTGGGGAGGGGGGGGGGTGACGGCCCCTCTGCTTTGCTTGCTGCCAGTTCTGACTCTCTTCTCTCCTTCTGACACTCCTGCGTTGACACTCTTTTGTTTCACCATTAAACATCAAACACTCTCATCCACTGACTTTACTGACTCTCCTCACTAATTAGTTATGTTTGTTTCCTTTGAGAACTTTATTTTAAATTAATTTACTTTATAATATTGAATACCTGTGTGACTTCCCTTTTCTGCCACAAGATCAAAATAAAACCTTATTAAATCCAAACGATCCACAGTGAGGACGCAGGACGGGAGGACGGCATGAATCTGTTCAATCAAAAGCATAAATAAGGTATTTTTTTCTCCATGGTCCCTCTCAGGCTCCGTAGATATCTGATATCATAACAGTAAATCAGGTGTGTGAAGCTGCTTCTTTCTCTTCTCTGCTGTTTAACTGTGTTTTTCTGTTTGTTAGTTGAAGTTTGTTTCACACTTGTTGAGGTTCGAGTCCTCCAATCAGTCGAATGCTGCAATTAACATCAATCATCCGTCACCTCTGTGTGTGTGTGTGTGTGTGTGTGTGTGTGTGTGTGTGTGTGTGTGTGTTGGATCAGAGGTGCTCAGCAGCTTCATAATGTTAATGAAAGTATTTATCCAAACGAGACAAATTAACCCAGCCACTCGTTATCAAACCCCTAATCAACCAAATCAACTTAATTGCTGCAAATAAAAGCAATTAACATCAGGGCGAGTTGTTATCTTCTTCCTCCTCCTCCTCCTCCTCCTCCTCCTCCTCCGTCTGCCACAGCTGCTGCTGTAAGGCTGCAGCTCTCTATCAGGACCATACAGTCAGTATTGACATATCTGCTGATAGATTTCTGCATGTATCGAGAGCTGCAACGATTAGTTGATTGATCAATTAGTTGACAACTGTTCAATTAATCACCAACTATTTTGATAATCAATTAATCATTTTTGAGGAAAAACGTGTCCAAATTGTCTGATTCCAGCCTCTTAAATGTGAATTTCTGGTTTCTGTGACAGTAAGCTGAAGATCTTTCAGTTGTGGACAAAACAAGACATTTAAAGACGACATCTTGGACTTTAGGAAACACTGATCAACATTTCTGACACTTCTTCAGATGTGAGGCAGGTATTCACTGCTCTTCATCTTTACAGACAGAACCACAGCCTGTTATTTATCTGTCCCTCAGTTTTCTGTGTGCAGTTTGATAAAAAACACAAATGAACTCAATATAAACTAAAACTATTAAAGTCTTTAAACAGAGTCCCTCTTTGAGACCAGGACCACAAGACAGACTTCACTGCTGCTCATTTATTACTAATTTGTCATTAATCAGATGATGTAGACTAATAAACCTTTAAGATAAACCTGAGGCTGTCTTTGTGGTCTCTCAACGAAGAGTCATACAGATATTTGTGCAGGTGTAGCTGTTCATCCAGTATTTGGTGCAACACCATCCTGAAACAGAAAGCCCATGTGGGGTCAGGATCATGCACCTCAACGACTTGCCTAGAAGGTAGGAAATTAACTTTTCTTCTTGCTTTTTTTGCCCTCATGAAATACGTTTCAAAAAAACGTACATTATATTTCCAGGGCATTTTTTTTTCAAATGATGTGCAGGTACGGAATACGGAGCAACATCTGGATACGCTTTGCGAAACATATTAAGTCTTTGTTTAAATGTTAACTTACAAAAGACATTTAAAAGGCCCTGTCATCCCAATAGCAAGAGCAGTTTTACATTTTGTCCTGAGCCGCTGTTAGTAACCTTTTAAGTGATGATGTCACTTTTGACGTGTGCAGCCTCACATCGGGGACACTGTGTGAAGTCTAAACTAGGCTTCAAGCAGCAGTCACACCACAAACTTACACTTGCAACAGGTGAAGTCGGAAGTTTGGTGACGTAGTGATGACTTGCAGGGCTACTTGGTGACCTGCTGTAGCTGGCGAGCTAACTGCTAACTTGCTAGCCGTCTTGACCAGGCTAGCCGATAGCTCCCAGAGCTTCTCTCTACTGTTCTGTTTACTTCCCCCTGAGATTTTGTTCACCATTGAACACAATTTCATTGATTGAAAAGTGATTGAAGAGAGAAAAAAAGCTAATGCCAGTTAGCAATCAGTTAGCAAACTAGTTATATCAGCTCTGTTGCTAACGAGACAATAAGTTCACACAGTTTACTTAAAAGATGTATTTATACAGTCGACTCCTGTCTCATAACTGTCGAAACATGAGAATGGACAACGCAAACACATGAAACAACCTTAGTAACTAAGGCTTACAATGTTTCTTTCAGTTCTTTAGACTGATTTTTTTTCAGTTTCTATTGATCTATCGCTCTGTTTCTGTATCACCAATGTCAGAGTGTTTCTGACATTTTCACAAGGACATTTGGGACATTATTCACACGAATAGTCAGTGTGTTTCAGGAGCTGCAGACATTTTAATTTGGTGGTTTTGCACCAGAATAGTGGTGAGTAGAAGAGGTTAAAGGATCATGTTCAGAGTCGTAGCAATCTGTCAGAATTTATGTCCCTTTATACAAAACAAGAACATTGTAAAGTTTATGGGCTTGTGCATGCGTGTGCGTGTGTGTGTGTGCATGCGTGTGCGTGTGTGTGTGTGCATGCGTGTGCGTGTGTGTGTGTGTATGCGTGTGCATGTATTTACACATGGCCCTTATTTGCATGTTGACGTGTGTGTGTGACTGTACACATGCGTGACAAAAACTCATTAAAGTAGCTCTGATGCAGTTTAGTGTGTGTGTGTGTGTGTGTGTGTGTGTGTGTGTGTGTGCTGTTAAAGAAAAAGACAAATGGATGGGGAGAGTGAAGCTGACGGTGTCGGGGCTTGACGGAGGGGAATTCCAACCAGTCAGTGTTCCTCCACTTTCTCCTCACCTTCACCTCCAAACTCATTTTCACTTTAAATTAAATCTTCCTCCTGCGTCTCAAACATGATCCCGCTGGCTGCATCACATGACGTCAACTTATTTAACGCTTGTAAAGACGGAAAAAGTAGTCAAAGTAACCAGCATTTTTAAATCTGGTGTGACAACGCCTTTAAACCTGTGTTAACTGATGTTTTGTTCACTAGTTTTCAATAAGAAACAAGTAGTGAACACATCACTGACATATCATCAGCTTTTAAGTTGATATGTTGAACTTGTTAGCAAACAGTTGCTTATTTCCACATCCAGCAGTTACGGAGCAACATTATCATTCATGTGGAGTCTTGTTTCTGTCCACCTGGTGAATGTAAGTCCAATATTCACTCTCTTTTAGTTCTGTTTTTGCTCTCTACCAACTCCTGAGGGAAATATCTGGCTCTTTAGCTGCTAAATGCTCCACTATGTTCACCAGCTAGTCTACAGCTAACTGTGTCTGTTAGCAGGTAGTGTACAGCGGCTGAAAACGACGCTATGAGACGCTGAGAGTGAACCAGAACAGTAAAGTTGCAGCCAGACAGATAAACAATGAGCTGAAACTCACTATAAAGCTCCTTAAAGCCGCTAAAATCAATAGAATTTATCTGCAACAACAGTATATTGACAGTAGATGAATCATTTAAGTCATTTTTTTAACATTAATACCAAATATTTACAAGTTTCAGCTTCTCATGTGATTATTTGCTTCTTCTCTTTGCTTTATATCTTTGGGTTTTGGACTGTTGGTCAAACAAAACAAGATATTTGAAGACGACATTTTGTGAGTTTGGGAACTGCATATTTTATAGATTAAATTTTAAATTAAGTGAGAAAGTCTAATAATGAAAATAATGGTTGGTTGCAGCCCACATCGTAACATCTGATGCAGGTAAAAAGAATCAACTGCAAGCAAACAAAAACTAGCGTCTGTAACCAGTAATTTAATCTTCCTGCTCAGACATTTAATGTCATGTGCAGCACATGCTGCTGCAACTGCCAGAAAATAACAATGTGAGAAGGAATGCAACGTCAATAAAAGTCAGTGATTCACGTCAATCGATTATCATACAGGATTTATGACACCTGTTGACTGCTCCACCTCACTAACTGCCACGTAAACTCCATTTACTCACATGATTGATGAGTTAATGTTCCTCCCTAATGTGCTGTAGACTTCACAAGTTATGTACATTTACTCAACAACCAAACTTAAGTACAATTTTAAGATGTTTCCATTTTCTGCCTCTTTATACTTTAACTCCACCACATTTTAGAGAGTAATATTGTAGTTTTTACTCCACCACTAGTCACTAGTTACAGAGCCCCTGATGTCCTGAATATTTTTTTATCTTGTACCCACAAGATAATAACTTGAGTGAACAAGTTGAATTTAATATCTTGTTATTATCGTATGTACCAGATAGGATTTTGTGCAAACAAGATGTTAAATTGACCACAAAAGATGATAAAGTATAATTTTTTGGGAATTCTGGGGCTCCGTACTTTTCAGATTCATGTTTTATATAAGAAAACACAAGATAAACCTATAAAATACACGTCACTGATAAAACTTAAATCAGTAGTTTCCAACCAAGTAGCCTGAACAGAGAGGGATGTAGCAGGCAGAGATAAATATGAATAAAAACATGCAGAAAATGGACTTTTGTTTATACATTATATTATTGAGGATGATTAAAACCACTTATTGTGAAAATAGAATTTAACCATTTCTAAAGCCATCCAATCTTGAATATCTGTGGGGGTCACGCGGCCTCTTAAGTCTGCCATGTTTCCGCAGGTTTCCTCATGCTTCCGTGTTTTTAGGTCCACAGAGCATGCTCAGTAGAGTCCTTCTCCAGCTCATCTGAGACTAATGAAAAATGCTTTTTGGGCCAGTGTGCACTAGGGATGTGCAGAGAGCCCAGTATTTGTATTTGTATCTGTATTTGTTGAGGCAGCAAAATTATTTGTATTTGTATTCGAATTAAACAGGAAAGAGGCTTAAAAATCCTGTTTTTGTTTTTATTATGGTTTTAATTTTAGAAAATTAAAGTGTTGCAATAAGTGTTCATAAATAAACTACCTTATGAAGGAGGTCCCCACACCGGGTCTCGACCTGGAGTCTCCCAGATCATAGACGACTGTGCTGATTACTGAGCTAAAACTTAACTCATCGCCTCATTGCAGACAGACCTCTACCAATTTATACACCCATAACACAGAGACAGTGCACCGTATAACATGTAGGAAAGAACAACAGGTTATGGAGAGTCCCTTGGGCGCACTTCGTGTGTGTCAGTAGTTCAGCTTTATCTCTGGGGAACACCCCCAACTCCAGGAGTGATGTCCAAATGAAGAAATGTGCGTCATGTAGCAGGTGGATGTGACTCCCCTTGTTGAAACCTGCTGACAGACGTAACAGCGGAGCAGAGGAGAGACACTGAGATAGTGATGTAACTGACCTGCACGATGGTATTTGGTATTTATTCAGCGTCACTTCCTGGTGCTGTTCATGGGGGGCTGGTTCCCCTAGGTTGGGAACCACTGGACTAAACTAGCTAACTGTATATAAAGTAGTGTAAACTAGCTCCACCTCCAGCAGCTACAACAGTAACATGCTGCTCTAACACTGATGCTTCACTATTAATAATCTAATGATGTCATATATAATAATATATCAGTCAGAGGGACCAAACCACTACTTTTACTGCAATACTTTAACTACATCAAGCTCATAATACTTATGTACTTTTACTGCAATACTTTAACTACATCAAGCTCATAATACTTATGTACTTTTACTGCAATACTTTAACTACATCAAGCTCATAATACTTATGTACTTTTACTGCAATACTTGAGGTACATTTTTAATACTAATACTTCTGTACTTTTTACTTTGGCAGTAGGATTTTGAATTTGAGTCTTTCACTTCTATTTTTACATTGTTGTATTGGTACTTTTACTGAAAGATCTCCTCCAGAAACATTTTTAGATGTATATAAAGTATTCTACTTTGAATAATTTGTGTTTAATATGGTTTTTCCACAAAAAATGTGTAATTACCTCATTAAAATCCTTAAAATTATATCTCCTCCTTCTCCCTCATTAAAAATTCCAGAATTCTGAATATGTAAATATATTTAATTTCTAAAGTTTTCCTGCTGGACACCAGATGTCTCCTCCTTCACTGTTAAGTTCATCCTCATTGTTTGTGCACTGGAGGCTTCAGGTTTCCACATCACACCTGTGTAAGCTGAATACTGACACAAGATTGACTCCAAACTAGTTGTGATGTCACAAATCCTGCTTGTAGGCCCGACACTTAAAATCAGATTTTCAATGAGCTCCGAGAAACTTTCCTCCTTCAGCAGATGAAGGTGAAAACAAACTCTGCACATACATCATTCTGCACAGAGAAGAAGAACAACATCCAACTGTAGGAACAAGAAGAAAAACACATTTTTGAGAGGACGTACTTTTTCCACCACAGACGCCATATGACAAATGTCAAAGTCTCGTCCTGTGAGTGTGAACCAGCTGTCCTCTTGTCGGGTCTTGACCGGTGATTAATTGACATGAAACACCTGATTTGACCTAAAACAAGGATCGACTTTCCCTTAAAAACTCTCCCAGCTTGCAAAAGGCCTGTCGGCTCAAACGGCCCACCTTGATTTGCAGCTTCAGTAAAACCACCCGAGCCTCTGGTGTCACCATGACAACAGAGCTGGTGGGTTTGATTTACAGCTGCCATGACAGCTGCGGGGCTAATGACGGGTTGCAGTGCAGAGCTGCATTTATAGACTAGAAGAACTGGTTCAAACGCAGGAGACGCTGTTCCCCAGATCAGCTTCAGAAGTCCACAGAACTCACAATGAAGGCCAAGAGGGAGGACAAGCTGATCCTGAATCAGCACCCGGGGGCGACCTCACCCCCTACGCCGCCACCTGGACAGGCCACTCTGATTGGCTGAGAGCTGCTCGGTGAAAATGATAGGCTGGCCTCCAGCCGGGGAACCTGGACAGTAAATGACGTTTTTTTTATGAATCATTCAAAGAGCTCTAATTAAGTGTAATGACGACGGAGGAATTAGACGCGAGGGCTGCTGTGAGTCTGCTGAACAATGATTGGGATAATTACACTTAATCATGGAGAAAATAACATTTTAATTTGACGTTAATGCGGCAGGCCAGACTACACTCTCTGTTATTTAGGTTATTGGTTCATTTCCGCGTTTGCTTAGTCAACTATGAAGCACTTTTCTGTTCTGAGAGGTGATGCATAAATAAATCTTTTCACGTCAAACGTCTAGACCATAATTTTGACTCATTAGGTAAAAATTTCGGTTTAGTTTCTCATAATTCAGACTTACAGTGAGTATGTTTTCTTTCTATCATGCTTAATTTTTCATTCAAAGAAAAATTTTCCTGGCTGAAATGAGCTTCCATATATTTATAAAGATGTTAGTGGTAACACTTTATTTTAAGTCTCTTAATTAAGCATCCACAAGCAGCATGTAACAGTTTAAGACCTCCTCCAATGAAAATCATGTTTTTAACCTTGTTAACGTGTCCATGTGGTGTTTTTCATTTGCTAAAAAACGCAAAACTCAAAAACATAGATTCAGTCAGGCAGGATTTCCTATGTCACAATTCTAAGGAACCATTCATTTATAATTAAAGATAATGATATGTGGAATCCACCTCCTCTGGTTTTCCCTGACAGCTGGTTCCAATCTGCGCGGGAGAGTAGTGACGTGTCGAGCTGAAAAGCCAAGTCCGGCGTGTTGCTGTTTAGCCAAGTTTCCGTCAGGAGAAAAACACAACAGTCCCTCATCTCCTGATAAACGATCAGTCGGATCACATCCATTTTGTTATCCAGTGACCAGAAAGAGCGATGGAATGGCTGTTGTTAGCTTTTAGCTTGGCTAACAGACCGGTGGAAGTTGGTGGAAGTTGTTGATATCGTTCAGAAGTTTGGTTGTACCTTCTTGGACTACCTGCACTGAGGACGCTGTGCTGCTGCACACCGCCATGAATATATTTGCATATTCATAGATTCTGGATTTTTTAATGAGGGAGGAGTAAATGCCATTTTAAGGATTTTAAAGTGGTAATTATACTTTTTTTGTAGAAAAACCATATCAAACGCATTATTATTCAAAGCAGAGTATCTTTATTCGTCTTAATACAAGTCTGGAGAGGATCTTTAATAAATGGTTTATTACAACTATAATTATAAATATAGTAAAAAACAGTTGTAATAATATAAAATATGTCTTCATAGGGTATAACTGTTGACAAATACTGTACATTAACACTTAAAAATGTCCTTTTATCTGCTTACAACTAGATTATAGTGTGTTATAAGTGCTTATATACTGATTATTAATGCTAAATGTGAATATTTTTCCTTTTTTGCAAACGCTGCTTCTTGTTCTTCCTGTCTGTTGTTCCTGTTTGTTAGCAGGTCTATAAAGTTGTAAAAAACAGACAGGAGTTTTGTGTACGGCGTGTACTGCAGACGAAAAGGTGCCGGTGGCGCCAACATAAATCTATCATGAACGAGTTTTAAGGTCTGAATGAATCACTGTATGTTAATTGTTTCCGTTATGAACTTGGTTTCCAACCTTCTTGGATTGTGACCTTTTAAAATGAAGCAACATCTGCTCGTCATCTGCTCTGTCACAGATGAGTAAACCAAAAGTAATGTTATCTCTATTTAACAAGTCCTGAAGTGATAAAACTATCCAATATCTCAATAATAAAACAGCAAAGATATATTTCCTCTTAATTCCTCAGATTTATATCCCACCAGTTTGGTTGCAGCAGCAGCCTTTTCAACACGTCCTCATACCAAAAACGACAGAATAGGTTCCAGTGACTCCCAAACTACATATATGAGTGTTTTCAGCGCCCTCTAGAGGACAGATGATGTTTTCAGAACAACCTATAGGAGTGCAACGTTAAAATGCTGCTTTCCGAAACTGTTAAACATCACTGTTGAACAATGATGTTTTATGACGTGACAACGCTGTGGTTAAGGTCTGGTTAGGTTTAGGCACAAAAACCACTTGGTTAGGTTTAGGGAAAGATCCTGGTTTGGCTTAAAATGATCACTTGAAACGTGGTTAGCCGTTGCTTAAAGTTAGGCAACCTTCATCGTCATGGCAACAGTAAACACAACGTTACGGTTTAGGATTGAAAATGTCCTGACTGGAAGCGAACAGCGGCCTCCTGCAGCTAGGTCCACTTCTTGCCTCTCTGCCATCTGACTAAAGTCACCTTATACTGACGTCATCTGACCTGCGTCACTTCCCCGGGTCGTAATCACTACGGCCACATGATGGCGTAAATGTAACTACAGGTCATTGCTAATGCTAATGCTCACTAGCGACAAACAGGTCTAAAAGCATTCAAACTAAATGTACTTACCAGAAAAACTGAACAGCCGACTCCTAGAAGGTCTTGTCGTTCAACCAAATGCTGAACAAGACTCTTTTAGACGACAAAATATTACAATTAACTTTCATGAACTGAAAACACACTGTGAAACAGCAGCTGCTATGCCTGTACGCTGTGAATCTGGGGTTACACCATGGTTACATTACGTTATCAATGTTGTCACCGTGGTAGCGACTTGTCAATCACACCCTAAATCATACGCTGCTTTATTGCTTATTTTACTCTATATGGGACCATAATTTTTCAAAATGAACATCATGCTGTATTGAAGAAGACTTGAAACTAGCGATTGAGACCATAAACTCATTAGTGTTTACTGAGGTAATAAATCAAGAGAGATGTAGGGTCATTTTCTCATAGACTTCTTTTTGCAACCAGTAGAGTCGCCCCCTGCTGGCCATTAGAGAGAATGCAGGTTAGATCAGGAACTACCTTCTTGATTTTAGACCCGTACTGTGGTTTTTCTTTGACGGGCTGGCCTTTTGTTAGTTTTATGTTCTGCATATGTTTATATTAACAGCTCACACTGTCGATGAATCAGAATGAAACTGGAATATTTACCATCAGAGATGAATGAATTAAATATTTATTGCAGCATGATGCGTTGGTCGTGTGTCTGCATGTTGTTTTTGGTTAATTTATTTTCCTGTTACTTTTTATTTTTTTCATTTTGCTTTAATGTTTTACTTTTTGTTCTATTCTAAAATCTGTTTTTCATTTTAATTTAAAATAATTATGTTTTGCATTACTTTAATGTTTATTAGAAAATATTGTATAAAATAGTTTGACGCAATACACACAAAAGACATAATGTAAGAAAGCAATTATGATAAAATGAAATAAATATAATAATCAATGACGATTTGTTGATTGTAGTCTGTATTATTAATCTGAATCTGTAAAGTAACCAGTAACTAAAGATATCAAGTAAATTTAGTTGTCTAATATTTGCCTCTGAGTTGTAGTAAAGTGGAAGAAAAGAGAAGCAGAACATTGAAATAAAGTACCTCAAAGCTTCTTTAGTACAGTACTTCAGTATAAATGTTCTTTTTACCACTGTTGATGGGACATTCTGAGCCTCAGTAATGTAAAAAAACACATGTATTGATAGAACCAAAGCAACATTTTCATTGATTTGATCACTCTGATCGTTTTGCTGACTGTAATTGTTCTGTATCAGCCAGCAAGGATCAATATGTTTAGTGACATCATTCTGATTGATGTCAGGTTGCGATGTTTTGTTTGTTCACATGATGGTGAATCTGCTTCACAGAGTTACAAGCTGCGTTTGCTTCTCAACACTTCTGGTTCACACACAGGTCTGGATGTAGCTGTAAACTTTTACTGGAGGAGAAGTCACAAATTTGATGATTATGAGCCAAGATCTCAAATTACAAGTGACTTTTTCTGGATTTACTGATGTTGATCCTGAACACATTACAGAGAAACACACATCTTTCTAAAGGGGAGCTTCTGCTGATCTTTACAGTTTTTTGTTTATTGTTTGACAAGGTGCAAATATTTTATATTTTAATTTTTGTGATCACAGAAAAATGATTTAATGATCCACACATAGAAAGATGACAATAATTATTCAGTGATCTCGAGAGGAGCATCATTTTCCAGTGATTATGACATAACGAGCTTTGAGCTTTGAGAATGATTGTCTTCTAATGATCGGCAGAAGGCAGATTGGGTTTTTTTGAGCTCAGAAATTAATTAGGAGGAAGCAAAACCTGTTATGTCGAGATCACAAAAGAATCATTCTGTGATTGAGAAAAAAACCCAAAATAATTACACCTGTGATGTTTTCGGGCTTCTGAATGAAGGTGGAAGTGTAGAAAGTGATGCATTGCTGGAGGTTTGAACAGCTACACACACACTGATGTCACCTGAATACAAACATCATGTGTCTCTACATCACACACACTCACTGACTGTTTCCTCTCACAGGTAACAGTCTCCTCTCGCAGGACAATGTGATCGAACCTGTTGTGCAGGTGAACGGCAGTCAGAGAGAGAAAACACAAAAACACCAATTACACGAATGTTTGGAATACAAACAGCCGCCCATCATGCTGCTCAGACAGGATATCAGTTTCCAGTCGGTGTGGCAACGAATGGCGACTATCAGATGTCCTGACGTGTGCCGCCAGCAACCAGCACCTGCTCACAAAACAGCTGACACAGAGCTTGAAATGTTGTGCCTCACGGCCGAGGAAAATAAAAGTTGGAGAGAGAAATAAGAGTTGAAAACAGAACGAAACGTCAAGTCTAAACCCGACAATCGACTAACTCCAAGTTACTGATGAGCTGATGAGCTATTGACATGTATTCATCCACTAAATCCTGTTTTACCAGACCATTACTTAATAACTTTTGAATTCCTATTACTGGATTACACACCATTAGGACAAAAATGTCTTCACTAGATGTCTATCTGATATTGCTGTAGCTAAATTTAAGGGAGCAGTTCCATCAGCACTGAATTCAATGCCATGTCTCAATACTACAGAGGACTCTTAGGCTAACTTTAGTCCGTCCCATATTTATCATCTTGTTGATAGTGCTGCAGGCTCATTGCACATGACACTCGACTCCATCGCCCCCTTAAAAAGGAAGATAATAAAACATAAGAGGTTAGCTCCATGGTATAACTCCCAAACCCACAAATTAAAGCAAACATGATGAGGATTTGAAAGGATTTGGTGGTCCATGAAACTGAAGAATCCTGCTTAGTCTGGCAAGATAGTCTCAAAACATGTAGGAAGGCCCTCTGTAATGCCAGAGCTGCCTATTACTCATCATTAATAGAGGAGAATAAAAACTGCCCTAGGTTCAGCACTTTGGCCAGACTGACAAAGAGTCATAACTCTATTGATCCATGCATTCCTATAGCTCTCAGTAGTAATGACTTTATGAGCTTCTTTAATGATAAAATTCTAACTATTAGAGACAAAATTCATCACCTCCTGCCCTCAACAGGCACCGATTTCTCCCCAAACATAGGCACCTTAGAAACAGCAGTAAATCCTGACATATATTTGGACTGTTTTTCTCCAGTCGACTTTTCTGAACGAACTTCAATGATTTCTTCATCTAAACCATCAACCTGTCTCTTAGATCCCATCCCAACTAGGTTGCTTAAGGAAGTCTTACCCTTAGTTAGCACTTCATTACTAGATATGATCAATCTGTCTTTAGTAACAGGCTATGTTCCACAGTCCTTTAAAGTAGCTCTAATTAAACCTCTTCTTAAGAAGCCTACTCTTGATTCAGGCATTTTAGTCAATTATAGACCTATATCTAACCTTCCATTTCTCTCTAAGATCCTTGAGAAAGCAGTCGCAAATCAGTTATGTGACTTTCTACATAACAATAGTTTATTTGAGGATTTTCAGTCAGGATTTAGAGGCATCATAGCACAGAGACAGCACTGGTGAAAGTCACAAACGATCTCCTAACTGCATCGGACAAAGGATTTCTCTCTGTGCTTGTCTTGTTAGATCTTAGTGCCGCTTTTGACACAACTGACCATCACATCCTATTACAGAGACTGGAACATTTGATTGGCATTAAAGGAACTGCATTAAGCTGGTTTAATCTTATTTATTAGATCGATTTCAGTTTGTACACATTAATGATGAATCTTCCAAGTATGCAAAAGTTAGACACGGAGTTCCACAAGGTTCTGTGCTTGGACCAATGCTATTCACCTTATATATGCTTCCTCTGGGTAATATTATTCAGAGACACTCCATAAATTTTCATTTCTATGCAGATGATACCCAAACATACTTATCAATGAAGTCAGATGACACCAATCAGCTAACTAGACTCCAAACATGCCTTAAGGACATTTAGACCTGGATGACCTGCAATTTTCTGCTACTAAACTCAGACAAAACTGAGGCCATTGTGCTGGGCCCTCAACACCTTAGAAACACATTATCTAATGATATAGCTACTCTGGATGGCATTACCCTGGCCTCCAGCACCACTGTAAGGAATCTGGGAGTTATCTTTTATCAGGATGTGTCCTTTAACTCCCACATAAAACAAATTTCAAGACTGCCTTTTTTCACTTACGTAATATTACAAAAATCAGGCACATCCTGTCCCTAAAAGATGCAGAAAAACTAGTCCATTTGCATTTGTTACTTCTAGGCTGGATTATTGCAATTCTTTATTATCAGGCTGCCCTAACAAGTCTCTAAAGACTCTCCAGCTAGTCCAGAATGCAGCTGCATGTGTACTAACAAAAACTAGAAAAAGAGACCACATTTCTCCCATTTTAGCTTCGCTACATTGGCTTCCTGTAAAATCCAGAATAGAATTTAAAATCCTTCTCCTCACCTACAAATCTCTTAATGGTCAGGTACCATCATATCATAAAGAGCTCATAGTACTGTATTACCCCACTAGAACACTGCGCTCCCAGTATGCAGCTTACTGGTGGTTCCTACAGTCTTTCAAAGTAGAATGGGAGGCAGAGCCTTCAGCTATCAGGCTCCTCTCCTGTGGAACCATCTTCCAGATTCAGTCTATGTTTAAGAGTAGGTTTAAAACTTTCCTTTTTGATAAAGCTTATAGTTAGGGCCGACCAGGCTCACCTTGGATCAGCCCTTAGTTATGCTGCTATAGGCCTAGACTGCTGGGGACTTCCCATGATGCACTGAACTAACGCTGCTTCTTCCCCAGAGTTTTTGTGCTTTCTCGTCTCACAGGTTCCTTTGATCATGGTTGCGGACTGCCTGGTTATGAATCTCGAGTTTTCAGCAACCACGGCTGCAGGGACCCTGTGCTGCTGTACTGCCGTGGTTCTGCTTGATGCCCACACCTGCTATTATTATTATTAGTCATATTTCTATGACTATTATCATTATTATTGTTATTATTGTTGTTATCATGCTGTGTCTCTCTCCCTCCCTCCTTCTTTCTCTCTCAACCCAACCGGTCAAGGCAGATGTCCGCCCACCTAGAGTCCGGTTCTGCTTGAGGTTTCTTCCCGTTAAAGGGGAATTTTTCCTTGCTGCTGTCGCCAACTGCTGCTCATGGAGGAATGTTGGGTCTCTGTAAATTAAAGAGTACGGTCTAGACCTGCTCTATGTGAAAAGTGCCCTGAGATAACTTCCAAAAATAAATCGACTTGACTTGACTTATAATGACATTTAATAATGATAATTACGCTTAATAGCACTAAATCACATCACAGACAGTCGAAAAGTGTCAATAGTGAGTCAACTGGAGGAGCATCAGATAAACTCTGACACCAGACTGACTTCATGTATGAAGAACAGACAAACAGCAGCATGTGGGAGACTTTAGAAGTGACGCAGCAGCAGAAAACACGAAAGTACAACAAGTCCTCCAAATGAGATGTCCAGATACGTGGTTTGATCATGTGACTCCAAGACGACACATAAGGAGCATTTTTTTAATCTGGCGCCTCTATCGGTAGTAATCAGCAGAACGACTTCATCTGTCTGTGCTTTACATCTTTGCGTCTGGTTATGTTTAGATACAAAAACCACTTGGTTAGGTTTAGGGAAAGATGATGGTTTGGGTTGAAATGATCACTTTGTTAAGGTTAGAGAAACATGTGGTGTGGGTTAAAGTTACTACTTCCTTAAAGAGGACATATTCTGCACATTTCCAGGACTATATTTATATTCTGGGGCTCTACTGGAATATCTTTACATAAGTTACAGTTAAAAACTCCTTATTTATCTTCTACTGGTCCTTTATGCAGCCCCTCAGTTCAGCCTCTGTCTGAAACAGGCCATTTTAGCTCCTGTCTGTTTAAGGCCCGCCTCCTGATGAGCCCACTCTGTTCTGATTGGTCAGCTTCAAGAGGCTACGTAAACAAACCATAGTAGCAGGATTTCACTTCTTTTTCTCCTTCTTTACTCCAAATGTCAACTTCTCAAATCCATCTGTACATGTTGGAGCTGAATCACATCTGAAATATGAGAGTGACCAACACATGGAAACACCTTAGCAACCACCTTAGCAACCATGGCTACAGAACAGACGGCTGTTTATGAGCATGTGGGACGAGCCGATGTCAGCTCATCAGCAAGGTAGAAAAAGAACGTTGCAAACAAAGCGTTTAGAGCAGGTTGACGCCCTGACTTTTGACTTGCAGGCAGCATTTCTACAGACGTTCACCTCTGGTTTTGGATTGCATGACAATTAGACAAAAGACAAGTGTGCACAATAAGTACCAAATCTAAAATCTAAAATATACATAACAATAAATACAAAAATGTTCACATTATACATATGAAGGGAAAGTTTATAGAAAGAGAAAGTTTCCATGATTTGACATTGTTGAGGTCTGTGCCTGCAAAGGTTTCAAACACGCACAAACATTTGTACAGATCATCTGTTCACATTGACTCCTTCAACTCTGACATGAAAACCACCAAAACTGGACGACTACCAACGGCTACACTCAGCACAAAGGAGCTGCCACAAGAAGCCAGATGTTCCTGTTTTAAATAAAGTTTTGAAAAGAAGACTCATTGAATCCGTCTTCACCCTCATCTGCCTCTGCGCCTGGTGTTTGGCGTTTGGTGCGGGACCAGCCGGCTGACTGACAGCTGATGGGTTGCTGCGTTGTCGTCTTTGTTTACAGCGTCGACAGTTTTGCGTGTTTGATGCAGGATTAGAGCTCATTAAGAGAGCGAGGCCGGCGGCTGTTCAAAAACCACACACACACACACTCACACACTATACTGCTCGCACTCTGCAGGCCTTGCTGATGTTCAATGTCACACTGAGTTTTACTCATGCTGGAGTGTGAAGTTCAGCATCTGTTCTGTTCTTCAGAGGAATCTTAAAGCTAACATGATCTGAGCCCATAAATTCACACTGTTTTCATGTAAAGACGAGTCCTTGGCAGTTCTGTTTACAGAGTTTTGTTAGCTTGTGCTACATATCACATCCTCCTGACTTTGTACTGAAGTTCTCTGAGAAATTTATAATATAACACAAAGCTAAGATGTAGAAATATATAGAAAATGTGATCGCTGTTATTAATCTTTGGAGCCGTTCCTAAACAAACTAACATGACCAAACTCTTCATGATGACGGAACATGTGAACCAGTGCAGCGGTGTGACAACAACGGAGGAATAAGATATATCAGGCTTCGGATACACACACAATACTTGTTAGTAGATCAGTTCGTTGTTGGTTTGGATCCAAACATGAGATTTGTTGACAAGATGAAAAATATAGAAAATTGCCAGACTAATCCTTTAAAAGGAAGCTTGATGATTAGCGAGATGGGCGACGCCACCAGCCAATCAGATACAAGTCAAGAGGCTTAGGTTCCTCCCCCTCCGGTGTGAATTTAAATGGGAAAAACAGTTGGTAATTGCAGCTTTAATTGGTATTCTTCCAATTAATATACTCTGACTGCAAATTACAGGCAAACGTTTTAAAAATAAATTCATACATCTTGAGTTTAAATGGATCTGACAGGCTTTTTGCTTTTTTTTGCGTTAAGATTTTAGCAGTTGTGTCACAGAAATGACATCTGAAATGATTAAGTCTAACTGTTTTAAAGTATTTCTTGCGTCTTACAAGCTCCATTAATTTTTCACAGAGATTAAGAAGAAATGACTTGACCTGTAAGATAATGTGTTTTTATCTTTGTGAGTAAACACAACAGAATAAATTATTGTCCCTCCAGTAGCTGTTCTGTTCAGATTAAAGGTTTGATACTGAACAATGAACATGTGCATCTGTGTGTGACTGTAAAAGATGACAATTAACTCTCCTGGTTAAATTAAACACCATCAAGTAACGTTGCAGTCACCACACATCCACTACAGACACTAATACAGTCTGAATGGAGCTTCAGTGTGACCATTGTGTTGCTGTGACCTTTAACCTCCTGAATGCTGTAATGAATGGAGGGAAAGGGGCTGTTTTATCTATCAACATCTTTTCTGTACGGTGATTAAAAAACATAAATATCTCACGGAAAGTTTCAAGTGTGCCTACAATTAGTCTTCTGATGTATAGTAACAATATTTTGTCTCTTTGTATTTAATTATCCGGTATGAGCAGATGCCCTTTGTTAGAAACAGCGCAGCACATCACCTGGAGTATAAAACAGGGGAGTGAAAGCTGATTTCAGCGCCTGAAGGCGACAGCCAGCAAACTGGCAAACATGATTGGACAGCTTCCTAACTGGCATCCGGCTTCCCGGCGGGCCCCGAGGCGAGCTGAGGCTGACGTAGCTGCCGATCGGACCGTCCCCTGTCATTAATTTCCTTCTGATACAAGTCAGCACAGGTGATGCCGCACAGGTAAGCAGCTGCAGGGTCTCCTGCTGAGACACACTGAAGCCTCATTTTGTGGTTCTTTATTAGAGGGGAAGGGGGCGGCGATGGTTTGGATTCCCAGAAATGGAAAGTGTTTTGGTTTAAATAAACAGACGGTCCCTAGCTTCACCTGAGACAGTCACCAACATCTGTGTCTGTTACAAACAGGAAGGTGGACCTCCCAGAGTTCTACTGGCACAATCTTATATTAGACACACAGAGCTGAACAAAAATCTACTGACTTTATATTTCTAGAAAATGTTGGAAGTTTTCCCATTCACTTCAATACAGCAAAGCTGCTACAAACATTTTTATTATTGATTCATCTCCCAATTGTTTTCTAGATTAATCAATTAGTCATTAGGTATATAAAAATTCAGAAAATGGAGAAAAATGTCCATCACAATTTTCCAGAGTGTAGTCCAGAGAAGATTCTGTCTTTAAATGTCTTATTGTGTCCGAGCAACAGTCCAAAACCCAAAGATCTTTATTTTACAACAGTCAAATCAAAACATTAGAGAAGCTGGAACCAGAGAATGACTTTCATCTTTGTTTAGAGAATAGATGCATTAATATTCTGTCGATAATTGATACAGTTCTAATCTGGTGGCTATTAAAGGAACTGCAGGTAATAATTGCAGTTAAAGGCTCCATAACGGTGTGTTCACACATATGGATACGAAATACTCTCTGTCCTCTTATGAATCTGTCACAATTCCTGTTTACAGGAGACTGTTGAGTCTACATCTGGGTCCTCCACCTGTCTGCCTCGTACACCTACCTGTGACAGAATGTCTACCTCTGTGTGTGTGTGTCGTTGAGCACGTAATTTCCATCCTCTGTTCGGATTGGACAGTTGTTTTCTGACGTAGCTGCCGAGCTAATGAACCGACAATTTGTTTCCATGTCGTTCTTTTAACGGTCTCGGCAGCTTGTTAAATACGCGTTGTAGAGAAAGTGGAGACTGTGCTGATCGACTTCTCTGTTTAAAGTTATTTCAATAAACATGAGCTTAAAATGAATTAAATGTGCTTGTTAAACCTACATCAACTGATGTTTTGTTCACTAGTTTTTAGCCTTGTTAGCAAACAGTTGCTTATTTCCACATCCAGCAGTTATGGAGCAACATTATCATTCATTTGGAGTCGTGTTTCTGTCCACCTGGTGAATGTAAGTCCAATATTCACTCTCTTTTAGCTCTGTTTTTGCTCTCTACCAACTCCTGAGGGAAATATCTGGCTCTTTAGCTGCTAAATGCTCCACTATGTTCACCAGCTAGTCTACAGCTAACTGTGTCTGTTAGCCGTTTGTGTGTCATGTGTGTTATGTGTCATGTGAGAGGTGTTTTTTTTTTTTTTTTTTTTTGTGGGCCTATATATCTGACACTTGTTTCACAACACACACTAATTGCAGCTTTATGCAGATGTGGAAGGCGTTTTAACGTGCCGCTTCGGGTTCAGCCGAGTGTTCCTGCTTCCTTCGCTGTTGTTCCCCGCAAACAAACAACGTCTCATTACGACACGCTGGCGGGTGAAAATGAAGCCTTAAACACCATCATTTCTGAAGGTGAGGCGGCGTGCCGAAGGTGAGCCCCTAGCACGGTGTTAATTATTACCACAGCGCCTCATTACGGCTCGACTCTGACAACATCGAGGAAAGAATGAAGGAAGGAGGGTCAGCGGATACGAAGCTTTCTGTGAACCTGACGGAGTTCAGGTGACGCTGGTGTTGTTCTGTTGTGACGTGATGGAAGAACAAACCGAGGAGAAACTGAACTCACAAGTGGTGCTCGGAAAACATGCTTAGGGAGGTCTATCTTAAAGGTCAGTCCACCTTAAGAGAGCCCGGTCAGGTTGTCAGGTTACTGTCTTATCAACCGCTGAACTGCTGGAACAGGCATTTTCATTATTTGAACTTGCAGTGTAGGGTGCACAAATATAGGGAAGGTTTAGCCTGTTTTTCAGTTGCTGCCCAAAAAAATCCTGACTTTGTTGAAGGTTAAATGTTTTCAGTGATAATTTTGGTGAATCTAGGCTAAGCCTCTTAATAGCTAGGCTTAAAAAACAAATTTGTCCTATTTTTGATTTATTTCAGTTTGACTTGTCGTTACCAGAACGATGGATCTATAAATACCAGAACAAGATTTCTTATTCACAAAATATGATATTTTTTATCTTTGATTTTGTTCATTCTGTTGTCCAGCTCTGTTTTCTGCTTTAATTTAACAACATCAATATTCAGTTTTCCTGCATAATACAACAGAAAAAGATGCAAAAATAATTTTAATAGTGATACGTTTATGTTAAATGATCTTAGCTTGGTTTGTTGTGCTTGTGTATCAGTCTGGACGTTGTTGTATCAGCACATCGAGAGCCACTAGAAACCGGAGTCAAAGTCCTTGTATGCATGAATATATTTGGCCAATAAAGCTGATTCTGATTTGGATACAACGTCTTGAAATAGTGGCAGAAGCAGAAAAACATGTCGCTGACCTGTTACGTCAGTTCTGGTCCTGTAAAAGCTGCTGGAAGAGTTTCACAAACTGGAATAAAAGCTTTACAGCACAAAATGCTGCGGCTGAAGGTATGAACCTTGTCACAGTTTACTTTTGCGTTGCTAATTAGCCCCCCCCCCCCCCGCCCCCCCATACCCCCACAATAAACGGGATGATTTTTATTCAAATTAGCTCCTTTTTGCTCGTTAATGCACCTGTGCTCTCCTGCACCTAATTAAAAGCCAAATCCTGCAAATTTCTGCATCCACCGACGGTGGCTCTGTTACCAAATATTGAGCAAGGTAGCACTGTGCTAATTAATGTTAGGAGGAGGTGGTGGGGGGGAAGCAACTCATTTACATAAACCAGTGCAGGAAAAGAAAGAAAAACAACAAGCCCTCCAGTCGTCGCGCTACAGTCGGTCGCTGTTGTTGTTCCTGAAGGCCCTCAAGCCGTTTTAACACACAAACTGGCCTCTTCTTCTTCTTCTTCCTCCTCATGTATCTACGTTGGCAGACTCAGTTCAGCAGGAGGAAATCTCAACAACTCATTAGATTTTATTCTATTCTGAGTCGACGGTAGAAACAAAGTGTTAGATTGGGAGAAAAAAAAAGGATCCTGCAGGTTTCAAAGGTGAATAATCAGTTTTTTTACGCCAGAAATGAACGTGTAAATAATGTTTGATTTCATTGATGCCAGCTGGGTGCTAATCACATTCAAGACAAAGGAAAATTGAATATTGCAACAATTAGCAGGTTTGATGGAGACAGTCACACAACCTTAGTGCAGTGCTTATATTTAACTCTAATAAATGACTAAAACAGTGTCTGAGGAATTGCAATTAGGCACCAATAGAGGTGTCGGCGAAGGCAAACACCGCCGGAATCTAAAGAAGTGACAACAGAGAAGAAGAGAAGAGAGTTTAAAAAAATACTTTATTTACATTTAGTGACAATTGACTTATCTAATCAGTGAGAAAACATTTATATTCTATGCTACTAAAACAGATTTTATTATTAAACAGAAAAGAGCGGCTTCAAAAAACTAAGTGTCCAGTAGAGTTGCAACGATTAATCGATTAGTTGTCAACTATTAATTTAATTAGCAACTATTTTGATAATTGATTAATTGCCTTAAGTCATTTTTCTTTCCAAACTCTCTGATTCCAGCTTCTTAAATGTGAATATTTTCTGGTGTCTTTAGTCTCTATGACAGTAAACTGGATATCTTTGTGACATTTGAGGACGTTGTCTTGGACTGAACAGTGATCAACATTTTCCTGACATTTTATAGATCTGTGACACTGACTTACAGACTACAGATGTATTTATAAATTTTACATATTTTATAAATTACTTTTGCCTTAGTTCTGAATAAAATACGGTTTAAAATACTCTAAATCTTGTGTGATCTCCCTCCTTGTCCAGCTCACTGAGCCTGAGCTCAGATTAATCGATAATGAAAATAATTATTAGTTTGTCGCAGCCCTTATAATGACCACCACTTTTAATTATTTCAACTTTGTTTCTGAGAAATCATGTTTTTCCCACAATTTCAGGGGACGGCTAAGAATACTACAATACCCATGAGTCTCGGCAGTCGCTGCAGTGGAGAAGAAGTGAGCCAGAAATTAAACGTAAACCTGCCGATTGTAAAATCAGTCTTCTCAACATCATAATCTTTAGCTTCTGGTCGCTGTAAGCAACACATGTGACATAATTTAAGCTATGTGATTGGCTGTTTCTTGCTGAAATGCACCTTGGGAGTCGTAGTTAATTTCTACCCTGAATTTTTTTTATGTGCACAGTCTTGTACGTTCGACTTTATACTAAAGAACCAGATGTTTTCTAACACAGTTGTTCTTTTTTTGTACTGATGATTCAACCAGGAGATTTGAATGTCGATACAAACTGTAGAAGACTGACGTCACATCTCCCCAGCATCTCCTCCAACTTTGCAACTCTATTATCATTCATTTTATGATGCGGTAAAGTATATTATCACAGTACAGGTGCGGTCACTGACACGTCTTTAACTTTCTGTTGTCAGATGAATTCACACCAATAAAAACTGATTTCACACAAACATCCATCAGTCTGTTAAGCCACAGCAGTTATCATTTTAACACCATCAGCCACATAATCTTTTATAGCCGTACAGTCGCTATTACTCATAATACGACTATTATTCTATTGGTTGTCAAAGGTAAGTATCATAAAATGAGTTGTTATTCAAAAGAAGCCAAGATATGCTATAAAATAAGTGATGACAGACTTTTAGGCAGCAGGAAGTTGGCTTCTGAACGTTACTGGCAACAGTGAGGACAGATTTATAACCTGAACGGAAATGTGATCAGGTCACAATATTACATCTGAGCTCAGGGCAGATATTTAATAATATTTTTTCACTGTAATTAATATCATGTCAAATAACCTGGAAAAGAAAGAAGAGCAGCAGAGAGACACAAGCTGCTAAAATAAGCTTTAAAAGATTATCAGTGATCATAACACGACTCACAGATGTGTAAATTATGTACAAGTGAGCTAATAATTAAAGTTAATAAAGACATTCCTGTAATTTCTGTACAGGGTTAATTTTTAACTGTGACCAGAAGTGTATTTTTACTCTTCATGACCCTGTTTTACACAAGATGAATGTTCGCAAACAGGAGACATATTTTCAAGTCCTACAAGGCTCTTGCATGCTTATGTGTGAATCACAGTATGGTGTTTGTTTTTATAAGAGAAAAGTGTCCAAAAAAACACAAAAGGAAAACAGGTTCCAGGTCTATTATCTTCTGTTTTAACACGTCACTACGGTGATTGTGTGTTGAGCTCCCGATCGCTGCCAAAACACAGGTGACCTACACTGTGTGTGAGGACTGAAGCTGCTGCTGTTGCTAACATGCAGCTTTCACTATGTGTGCTGTGTAGACGTTGTGCTAACTATGTCTATAAAGGTGGAACTAGACGCCCTACCTGGCTTCATCTCCCTATTCTCTTCATCTCCTTTAACAAATCTAAACCTACAACAACTCTGAGATGATTGAAGCACGTCACACAAGCTGAATCCTTTTTGGTTTTAATGAACTGAGCTAATAGAAGTCCAAAAATACATAATAAAATACAGAACTGTGCAAAAGTTTAAGGCACTAAAAGTAAAGTGGGGTGGCTTTCAAGAATGATGCCATGAATAGTTTTTATTGATCAGTTAGCTTGATACAAAGTTGAGTAAACAGCAGAGACCTAAAGTTAATCAATATTTCCTCGGTTCACCTGCACTCAGTGTTTCAGGTACTCAGCAGGTCGGTTGTTCCTGCATCTTGGAGAAGTTGCCACAGTTCTTCTGTGGATTTAAGCATCTCAGCTGCTTCTGTCTCTCAGAGTGCAATCAGATAATGTTCGACCAGATGAAAGTACAGGTGTAAATGAGGACGGACTGTGATCCGATTGGCCAAACCACCTCCAGATGTGGTCAGGAACACGTGGTGACCACAATGAACACAAGTGTAAATGTAACTGCTTTGTCAATCCACATAAACCAACTACATGGGTGGGAATATGTAGCAGCCATTAGCCAGTTAGCGAGCTAAGATACTAGCAATAAAGCAGCAAGAAAGCTGTAGATATCCAAGACACTTGTGGATGGAGTCAAGACAGCTTCTTCCCCCACTTCAAAAAGCTAGCAAAAGGCTTTACAAAGGTGCAGCTTCACGGATGGTTATCATCTTTTTGTTGTTGTTGTTGATGTTTTTGGACCCGTGCAAACAAGAGGAGGATGTGACGTTGTGGCTGGACAGACCCATCGGATCTCAATGTTTACACTGGAGACACACATTAATACCAGGTGTAAATGTAATCAGGTTAAATCATATCTAGATACAACGAGAAACATGTTAATTCAAGGTGTAAAGAGACTCTAGCCCTAACCCCTAACCCTAACCCTCTAACCCTAAAACCCTAACCCTAACCCTCTAACCCTAACCCTCTAACCCTGACCCTCTAACCCTGACCCTCTGACCCTAACCCTCTAACCCTAACCCCTAACCCTCTAACCTTAACCCCTGACCCTAACCCTTTAACCCTAACCCCTAACCCTGACCCTCTAACCCTAACCCTCTAACCCTAACCCTCTAACCCTAACCCCTAACCCTCTAACCTTAACCCCTGACCCTAACCCTCTAACCCTAACCCCTAACCCTGACCCTCTAACCCTAACCCTCTAACCCTAACCCCTAACCCTCTAACCTTAACCCTAACCCTAACCCTCTAACCCTAACCCTGACCCTCTAACCCTAACCCTCTAACCCTAACCCTGACCCTCTAACCCTAACCCTCTAACCCTAACCTCTAACCCTGACCCTCTAACCCTAACCCTCTAACCCTAACCCCTAACCTTAACCCTAACCCTCTAACCCTGACCCTCTAACCCTAACCCCTAACCCTCTAACCCTAACCCTCTAACCCTGACCCTAACCCTCTAACCCTAACCCTCTAACCCTAACCCTCTGACCCTAACCCTCTAACCCTGACCCTAACCCTCCAACCCTAACCCTCTAACCCTCTAACCCTAACCCTCTAACCCTAACCCCTAACCCTAACCCTCTAACCCTGACCCTAACCCTCTAACCTTAACCCTAACCCCCTAACCTTAACCCTAACCCTCTAACCCTCTAACCCTAACCCTCTAACCCTAACCCCTAACCCTAACCCTCTAACCCTAACCCTTGTCCTGCTGCAGATGATCAGACGCCTCCCTGATGGTGTTGCCTTATGGAGAAAAATCTAAACATCTAGAGTGCCTACAACTTTTGCACAGTACTGTATATATGTATTATATAGTGCACAACATACATACATTTTCAGTCTTTCTCTGATGCATTTATTAAGTGTAATTGTCTTCTTAAAAATTATTTTCATCAATTAAATTTCTGTTTCTCTACCAGCGGGTACTGAGGAGAGAAATGTTGTTGCAGGAGTTTTAACATGTTTCAAACAAACGGCATATGAAGTGATGGTGGTTTGAACCTTTAGTGTTATTTAACTGCCTCAGTGTTTATCATTTAGTGTCTTTCCCTCCTCAGGTTTCCCAGCCTGAGTAAAGACATTAGTGAGTGAGCTGGGATCATTTGTTTAAAAAGGTATCAGCAGGTTAAGAGGAGGCCTCGTTATCCGTCTCGCTCCTTTCAAACAGTGAAAGCGAGCCTTTTTCTCCGACCCTCCTCCTTCTCTCTGCTTGTTTAGCTGCAGCCATGCATGCTTAAAACGGGGGAGGAGGACGGCACATCCTGCAAATTAGCAGGCTGATTTCCCTCGCGGGGTTTGGACGGAGGATCCCACGGCCGATCGCCAGGCCTTAAACACTGAGGCCGGCGTCACAGTGGCTGAACGTAGATGGCCGCCTGTGATTCAAAATGCTCCAGCCGGTGTTATTACAAGCAGGGATTACCCAAATGTCTCCTGCACGGTCTGTTTGGTTCCAGCAGCAGAGGAAGTGAGGAACCGTCATCATCAGAGAGGAGAAGTCACCATTAAAGTTTGGTTGGTTCTTTTGGTGAAAGGTTGTAAAGAAATACAAAGAATATGTTTACATTTGGTTATTGAAAAAGTTTCATATTCCAAGCATGGCTTATCGATGGCCATATTATAACGTATAATAACGTTCTGCATGAGCCACATACAGCTATTAAATCGTCTGTGGTGTTAACGAGTCCACTGAGCTCCTCTAGAGCTAAAAGTACAAGTAGGCTTCACTTCAGGGTGCCGATGATCCAAGTTTTCTTTTCTTTTTTAGCAGTAAAAGTCGTATCATATAGTTGACATGCGTCTTTTACTGTTTTAAGTGGCGTTTTCTTTTGTCATTTTAATGCAAGGGCTCACCGAAACAAGGTCCCCCGACACTAGTCAAAAGTTACTGATAGTCTGCTATGCTAATTAGCTTTAGCAGGAGTTTAGCTGGGTTTTATTCTCCATGTTTGGATTTAGCTGCTATGGCAATGTATTGCTGCCACTATGACAAAAAAATATTTGTTCAGTTTCTTGTTATAACGTGAAACTTTTGTCGTTTTAACAGAATTCTTTTCACATTATAAACCAGTCATTCTGTCATGTTACAGACATATTCTGCACATTTCCAGGTCTGTATTTATATTCTGGGGCTTTACTGGAATATCATTAGCTTCAGGAAGCTTCGTACGTAAACAAACTATAGTAGCAGGATTTCACTTCTTTTCCTCCTTCTTTACTCTTAAATGTCAACTTGATCTGAAATATGCGAGTGGAAAATGGACAGAACAGATACAAGTCTATGGACATGTGACGAGCAGACGCCATCTTCTCAGGAAAGAAGAAAACATCGTAAACGAAGCGTTCAGAGCAGCTGAAACCTGAGTTTTGTCTTACAGGGAGCATTTTTACATACGTTCACCTCAAGTTTTGGAGTTGTGACCATGTTTAACCTGTTAAATGACAATGTCGCACTGACCCATGGGACATTTAAGCCTCTGTTACTGTAGTTCAGGAAGTTGTACAGTTAAAGAGTTGCCTTTTAAATGAGACCACAGTCATAAACAGTAACCTTTTCATTTTGGGTGTATTACTTTTGGGCTCGAGTTTGCTGGTAACATCTGTCTACAGCTGCAATGATTAGTTGATTAACCGACAACTGCAACTGTTTCAATGATCGTTTAACTCCATTCTTCCATTTTTTAAAACAAAAATGCCAAAAATCCTTGTTTCCAGCTTCTCTAATGTGAAAATGTGCTGCTTTCCTTTGTTTTCTATGATTGTAACTGATTATCTGAGTTTTGGACTGTTGGTCGAACAATGATGACATTGATATGATGTCATCATCTAGGGCATTTTATCAGCCAAACAGTTAAACGATTAATTGAAAAAATAATCAGCATATTAATTGCTAATGAAAATAATTTAGTAGTAGTTTGCAGCCCTACAGCCGACATCACAACAGTATATAAATCACAAAAAGCACAATACGTCCCCTTTAAGACGGCCCAAACAAATGTTCATTATCAGTTAATCTTCTGGTTATTATCTTTGATTACTTGATTACATGTTTGGTCCATAAAAACAGTCATAAATGTCCATCACTGGTCCCTAGAGCTCAAAGTGATGTCGTCAGATCTCATGTTTTGTCTGAACAAGAATCTAAAACCCAAAGACATTCAGTTTATTATCAAATACTCATATTTAAGAACCTGAGACCATCAAATATTTGGCATTTTTGCTTTAAAAAAAAAGACCTTCTGTCTTACTGAAAACACAGACATGAGCAAAGACCAAGTATATATTTTGTATTTCCCCAAATGTTGAACTATTTCTGCAAAAGAAATTGAATTGAAATTGGTAAAAGCTGTTAAATGGTTTATATAAAACCTACACAGAGGAACCTGCAGGATTAAAGTGAACTCATCACTAATAGAGACATTAACTTAACATCCGTGTTTCTCTGGCTTCACCCTCCCTTGTCCACTCATGTAAATAAAGGAGGGTAATAATGGCACACGTGCTTTACATAAGTGCAATGAGCCTGTAAACTACTTTGGGTTTGTCTCTGTGTGCTGGGAAATATTTAAAATAATGAGTCTGTTTGTTTCATTCATTGTCAGAACAAACTGCTTCACGCAGATTATCAGATACTTAAATGTGGTGATACAGACGCTGAAACCAGCTCTCCTCGTTTAGCAGATATTCAGTCCTCATTTAACAAGAAAAATTCTTCTTCTGGCTTCCAAGCTGCTCTCCTACTGTTCTCCTGTCGCCTCCGGATTTTCAGAGCAGGCTCTGATTTTAGTTTTTGGCTTTCGTGTCTTATTGGTAATAATATCCTTCTTCTAACCAAATTAATGGCTGAAATCTGGAAACCAAACAAAACCTGAACCTCTTCTCTTTTCTCGTTTTCACATCACTGATCATACGAGACTCGAGGATCTTTAAAGAGAGCTGAAGTTCAGATGTCACTTCCTGTCAAAGCCGCTGTTGAAACTGTTTCTGTAACTCAATAAATGTACAACAACGATCTTTGTCCCTTTTTTAAGATTAATGTAAATCTACTCTCCTCTGGTTAGTAAAATCTGACAAACCTATTAACTAAAACTTCTCACCCACCAGCTTTTATGCACATTCTTGAATTTGCATGAAATAAACCTGAGTGGAAACTAAAACATTTATGAAGCCTTTGAGCCATTCATGGAGAAAAAAACTACATTGTGCGTAATAATTCATGCTCTTGATTTATCATAACTTATCATCTTGCCATTAGTCTTGTCTACTCTCAGTCTGGCTCACGTGGATTTAATACAGTTTTATTTTGATGAGATGTGGAAATACTTCATGTTTTGGCTGTTAAACACAATCTTTGGGATCCATTAAAGGTATTTTACAGGATAACAGACTGTTTCACAGTAAAAAACAACAACTTGTCATCCAGTTTATAAATAGTCTGTTTCAATGCTCTGAAGCTAATTGACTCACTTGTCCGACTCATTGAAAGCACCGCGGCAAAAACACTTGCTGTCCTCTGCAAGAAGGGAGGAGGCGAGATATGAAATCGAGACCAGGAATTAGTCATTTGTGCACACTAATGGTTGAAGCAAAAGCAGGAATTATAAAATCATGTGCAGATAGTTTTTATTTCTCTCCATGACTCTCTGCAAAAATAAAAAAACAAGGTTGAAATATCGCAGTTATCGCAAGTTGAAACATTGAAAGCGTCTTCGCGCTGGAATTTGCACTTCACTGCGTTTTTTTCCTTGACTTTATGTGCAATCATACCTGATCTAAAATTCATTTAATGTTCTGTCTGAACACGCATGAAGAGTTGACATATCAGAAATAAGAAAGATGCATTTAAAGCTGATGAAAACAGCTTGATGTTATAGTAGAGCTCCTTCATCTCTACTGCATGTCGTGTTTCAACAGATCTCCACTCCAACCAAAAAATAAAGAATAAAAACAGCTCTTGTTGCGTGTGACGCTACTCTTTATGACTATAGCAGTAGATGGAGAACTGTGAGGGCAAACAAGTCATGTTCCCGGGGAGCCTGGAGTCGATGAGAGCCTTTAGCTTGTAGGACTTTGTCTTAAGTGGGTAGAAATATGTGTCAAATGTAAAGTTTTACTTCCATTATTCAGGTATGATTTTTGTTTTGAACCTTAAACCTGCATTAATTGATGTATTTGTAGTTTAACAAGCTGTAAACACAATATTGACATACATTTTTTTTTTACTTAACCTTTGTCTGACCAGGAAAGTCTCACTGAGGCCGCAAACATCAGGCATATAAATAAAACAAAACTAAAAACAAGCTAACAATGTTATGAAGGCTAAAATATATATTATATATATTATATAATATATAATATATTATTGTTGTGGTGTGATTTGGGGACAAATCAGTGAGTTCATCACAACCAGCGACACCTTTAACATCAAAAATAGCCATGTCATCCATTGTGAACATAATAATATTGATTAGAGCAGCTAAGAACCTTCATTTTGCCAACACTTCCTCCTAGCTACAGAGTCATTTCACAGCAGCAGTTCAGCGCGCAGGCAGTAAAAGCTGAGAGATCAACAATCAGCTTTCTCCTCACACAGTATAATAATAGTTCACATTTGGTGCGAATTGCACAGAGAGCCTCTGAAGGAAACACAAAACTGACTGGGCTGTTGCTACAGAAACCTCTTGCCAGCACAGGACAGTCGGTGTGAGTTTAAAGCGTTGGTTTAAAAGTTGTAATCGTAAGCATATGCACCACAATCTGTTCTGTTATTTATTGGTGCGCTAATCACCAAGCACAGCAACATTTTCTCTCCCTCTCCCTCCTCTCTCCGCCTGCACGAGAAGCTCGCATGAATCTGGAAGGATTTCACAAGTAATAATTCATAGGCTAATCTCACTCCATGACTCTAATTAACGCATCATTAAAAGCATAATTCAGATAATTATAATTTCTCACTTTTTAAATGAGAGATGGGGAAGAAGGGGAAGGGTGTCTGAGGAGCCAATTTAGTGGAGTGAAACAGATTCTGAGGCAGCGCCGAGCCGAGCGGGTGGGTGGAGAGAAACAGAGCAAGACGTTTAAAAAAAAAAAAAGGAAAGAAAGAAAGAAATACTGAAAGAAAAGCAGCTTGGAGCTCTGCACGAAAAACACTCCAAACATGAAAGTCTAACATGATCTGGATCTCTGCACACCTGACGAAGCTGCAGCATGAAAAACTAACATGTTGCATTCAGGGTCACAGCGAGTATTTAAGTCACGACTTTCAGTAAATTTCTCAAACAGAATTGTATTTGTGGCCGTGAGGAAGGCGTTCATACACAAATATGTTCCCTTTGATCCATTAGGTGTCTAAGGTTTCATTTCCTTCATTTACAGACTTAAAGAAAGCCGACGTCAAACTGGAACTTCCAGGTTCTGCTCCAGAAGTAAGAAAACCTCATTAAAATCTCACTAACATGTGTAACTCTGCTAACCTGTAAAAATCCAGCGTTGGATCAGAACCTTTCTTAGTATGTCGTGTGTCTCGCTTCATATGTTTAGATAAGGAACAGGAGTTTTCTGAAAAAGCATAATATCGTTGTTTATTCAGTATTTATATATTTTAGCAGCCTTTAACAAACATCATTTCCCATAAGTCCTAGAGGTCTGCAGGCTAAACGTCACGTCTCGACAGAGGAGACGAGTCCATGAGTGAGAGGAGGATGGCGGCGGCGGCGGCGGCGAGTTGAGACACGTCTGTAATAACAGCAGGACAGATAGAAGAAGTCTTTACAGCTCAGATTACAGCTATAAACAGCAACAATGATGCAGGAGGAAGATTCAGGAAGGTTTACGGATGTGGACGAAACCAAGTTATGGTGACGTAATTACTTGTAGTTCTTTCAATGGGAGCTGTAGTTTTTTCTGTTGTTTAACCAATAGGAAGAGAGCAGCGTCTCCAGGTGTGCGTATTGCGTTAGCCGCTGTTTTAATTCCTTCTTTTCTTTATTAACCAGATTTAATGTTTCTCTCTCATGTTGCTCCAGACTTCAAACAGTTACCGATGACATCAGCGGAAATATCGGCGCGAATAGATTTCAGGTGTGCAGTGTGATGTCATCAGGAGGCGACCCAGCAGATGTTCCTTCTTTCTGGCGACTGTCCAATCAATTATCCCACCTTCAGCACACACACACACACACACACACACCTCCAGTTCTCTCATCAGAGGTGTGAACGAGGTAAGCATCTCTCTCTCTCTTCCATATTTCCAAAAGAAGTCCCAACGCCATTAAAAAACCTGTCTGTTAAATTATGCATCTCCTCTCGGCGGCTGCAGAGGATTCTGGGTATTGGACCTCACAAAACAGGCTCTGAGTGCTGTAATATGCTAAACAATTAACCCTTTCAGTCACAGACCAACAACTGTGTTATCGCCATACTCTTCATCTTGTCGTTACTACAGAATCTTGCTTGTTTGTTGGGGGTCACTTGTGTACCATGTAGCATGTCTGTAATATTAATACAAATACAGTCATTTAAATATAAATAAGTTTTTATATAAATAAGCAAAATTCCACAGATTTTTACAGTTGCTGTATGTGCACAAATCACCTAAATCTGGTTAAAATTGAACATTGCATTGAAGAGTTATACCTACTCGGTTTATGTAAGCCATTGTAGGAAAAAAATAAGGACGTTAAGGAAAATTGAAAAACAAATGTAACTGTTGTGTCCAGGTTGGTCTAAATATGGCGTGCACCAACTTTGGTGAAGACTGGATGAAATATGGAGAATAGGAAGTGAATAATGTTTACCAGGATCCAAGAAATCTACAGACACAAGAAATTCTTCTACATGTTCATGAGTTATTAGCCAAAAATGCTCAATCTTAATCTCTTAATCTCAATCTCCTATAACTGGCCATATGGTGGCGCTATTGGTGATATTTTTTTACAGGCTGAGGGCATCCTCACAGGGACCCTGTGTACCAGGTTTGATGTCTGTAGCTTTTATAGTTTTTGAGATATTGGATGAGAACTTTTTTTGGCGGCCATGTTTTCCAACGTTTATTATTGGACCAAAAGTGTGCTACTTTTCTGCAATTTGTACGAAGCTCATATGTTGGATCGTTACAAAACTCATAGTCCAGGTGTCCTCCGATGCTACAACATCCAACATTTTTGTGGGAGCCGAAAAAGTGGTGAAAGAGTTATAATAATACGAAGTATGCAGGATTACAACAGCTGTTCTTTGCACCTAATAAATATTTACTTAATTACATCCAGTTATGTCCCTTCAAAAGTCTCTTATGAGCTTCAAGTATGGACATGTTACACATTTTCTTTTTCAGAATAACCGGGACTATGTGAAAATGAAGGTTTGTTTGATATGAATACCTGCATTCAATATTTATGATCATAGAAAGAGGTTTTACACCCAAATGCGACAGATTATTAAGGAAGTATTGATATGTTGATTGACAGCAAGATGTGCTCAGTCAGCCAATAGAATACACTGTTTACAGTTTGTAATTGATCTGATTAATATCTAATTATTATACGCACATATACATATTATTTTGATCCCTGACAGTACTGCGGTTTCTCAAAAGCAACACAAACGTGACAATATTCAGATATCGACAGCATGAAAAAGGCTGAGTGGGACCGAAGAGTCACAACCAAAGCAGGTAAACAGATACACAGACGCAGTCTGAGGATAAAACCTAAAACATACTGTTGATATGTTGTGTATGTTTTGAGCTGCAGATTTAAATGCTCACCTCTGAAGGCTTAAAGGTCTGTTGCTCGCTCCTCAAATCCAAGAGAACCTGGTGGCAGACAAGATGGCGGACAACAGCCGCGATTCCAGTCATAAAGTCTGAGGAATCCTGTAAGGAAGTTCAGAAATGAGGTGAAATAAAGCTGAAAAAGACTTTGTCACTGTTGTGTTTAAGACTTGTTTCAGCAGCAACCTTCAGTATAAACATTAGTGAGTATGTGTCGGGTATTTAGTGAAGTCAGTTCATCACCACAGAGTTATTTTTATATGATATGAACATCATTTCATTACACTTTTTCATGTTAATAATGTTTAAACATGAAAATGTCCCAGACTGAGCTGGAGGTTCATATCAACCTGCTGCCATCACGTTCCTGTAGAGCTGCAACGATTTATTGATTAATTGATTGACAGAAAATTATTCAGCAACCATTTTTATAATTGATTTTTCATTTAAGTCATATTTCAAGCAAAAATGCCAGAAATTATTTGCTTCGAGCTTCTCCAATGTGAAAATTTGCTGCTCTTTGTTTTATATCAGTGTGAACTTATTATTATTATCTTTGAGTTTTAGTTGGTCAAACAAAAAAAACACATTTGATATCATCACCCAGGACATCAGGAAATGTGACATTTATCAATATTTTCTGATAAATGTCAGTAGTTGCAGGTTTACATTCCTACATCTGCTGCATTTATAATGAATTTAAGAAAATCAAAATACTGACAAACAAACCAAAAAGTAAAACTGTTAAAAGGCTGAGGGCTGAGAGTGTTTACCTCTCACACGCTGAATAATAAAGGTGACAAAATATTCACAAACCCTCCAAAAAAACCCCAAACTTGAACAGAACTAACAAAAAAATAAAACAACATTTACTCTCGTCTGTGGCTGTTTGAGACCTCGTCCTCATTACGAGTGCTGGATTGTTTGTGCCTTCTCACCTGCCTGAGAGCTGGAGGTGTCAGCTCCGCCGACGCCGCAGGTGTACAGATGATGTCACCTTTCCTCCCCCATCTTCTCCTAAACAACACAGAAACTGCACAACCATCACCGTCACCACCGCCGCAGCAGACTGTGATTCACACACACCACTCTACCTGAAGTTTGAAGATGGAGGAACATCACACTCAAGCTGAGAAAAGGTTGAGTTTTATCACTCATTGTTTAGTTTAACGAGGGTAATTGGAGAATTTATTATCAGGAAATGTGGCTCTTTCTCCTGTAAGACAAGACAGTCTGATGACGGACACTCGCCGGGTTTAATGTAGTCGTGCAGAAGTGGAAGAGTTCATCAAAGGGGTTCAGTATTAACAAAATCAGCTGTTAAAACTGTTAATAAATGTAAATAGATGAGTGGGGAAAGTTTAGCTCCACATAAGAGCTGATAGATGTTTTATTCTGTAACATTTGTGTTGTCTGAGGCAACAAAACATCTTTTTCTCTCCGCTTCAGTCTGGACTTTGTATAAATCTACCAGCGTTTTCAGACCAAGTATCTTCCCACAAAGATTCATTTCTTCTGCAGAATGTTTGCAGTGACTCACACGAGATGAAAACTGAACCAAAGTGGATTCAAAAGGATAACAGCAGCTCTTAACTAGCAAAAAAAAAAGTGTCTCACTTACTTGTGTCCATAGAGGATCTTTGTAAACACTATGCAGATGGATAAATGGTGTGAAGGTGTGTTTACCTGTAACTGTGCAGGTAAGCCAGGCCTGCTGAAGGGGTCACATGTCATGCAGTACTTCCTTAATGTGATGTATTTCCTGTTTCCTGTAAACCAATAGGATGTCATTTGATGAAATGGGCAAAGGGGCAGGATTGTTTCATAATGTGTGACGGTTTTATTAGTTTTAGTTCACTACAGCAGTGTGAGTTCATGTCATATATAGAAGTAAATAAAAGATAAATGTTAGCTTCCAGAAACACGCTGCAAAAACTACTGATCTCTAACAAAAGAGGCACAAAATGCCAGAAATACTGATAAATACTGTAAAGCATTTGGTTGTTTTCTCCCTGCAGCGTTTTTTTCTCTAAATGCTGCACATGTTGCTAAATTAATGATGTTTTCTTCATTTGCCTTTTCTATTTGCATGTGTTTTCTAAATTGTGGTGCATTGAGCAAAGAAAAAAAGAGTAAAGAAGGATAAAGCAAGAAAGAGGACGGAAAGAAGAAAAAGTGAAAGATTCCCCCCAGATTTCCAAGTTTTTTTTCTTGTTTGTTGCAGAATGATGTATGTGCAGAGAAAAACACATCAGACACAGATTATTATTCTAACCAGATCATTTTATATGTGTTAAACATGTCTGGGGAGGATCATTAATGTAGTGAAGTAAATAGTGTCATATTTCCTTTTTAAAATCTATGTACATAAAAACTAGAAAGTCTCTTTGGGAACACTGAAGGAAAATACCAGAACCTGAACATTTCATAGTTCATTACTTGAGTGAATGTAATTACTGTGAAATCATGACTAGTCAAAGCGTTTCCTTCCAGAATGTAACAGACATTTCTGCTGTAGATTTTTCCACCAGCCTCCCTCCTCCGAACCCTCCAGTAGCTGAAGTGTTTCTGCGTTTGGCTGCTGGCTGCTGAAGGCCTGGAGCTGCAGATGGCCGGCTCGTGCCCAGTCCGAAATTTTCCACACAAGATGGCTGGACCGGCTCCCGCTCGCCAACGGCCGGCTGCAAACACAATGACGAACGTCCAGTCACTTCTCCACGAAAAAACGGAGCACAAAGCCCGATCTGAGCGAGCGGGCCTCCAGTCGACATTTCACCCTCCACCTGCTGCAGAAGTCTGAGACATGCTGACGGAGACTTTTATTCATCTGCTGCTGAATCTCTCCTAAAAATAGATGGAGGAAAAAAGCACAGGACAGCTCATGAATATTTGTTTGTCAGGGTATTTTAGGTGGATTTAAGTTATGAATCATGAATCAACACTGGCTTGTTTTACTGCCGTCATTTCTGTATTTAGATCACTTAAAATTTAGCAAAAAAAGAGGCATTAGGGAGGTAAACTGCACATTTTCCAACCAGTTTCTCTACCAAATATTGTTTGAAAAGCACAATTATCTGTCACATTTCATGCTTTTAATCCTCATAAGTGTAGGTGTATTTTCTGATTTGATTTTTAATTTTTTGGATCAGCACATTTCAATTGTTCTCCAGCGTTTGGAGGGATAATTTGTGCGTCCCCTCCTCTCATGGTGGGTGTCTGAGGCCTGACCCGAACAGACGACGGCGGTGAGAGCCCAGCTTCCTCCCAGATGATGTGGTCGGACACGTTGGTGGGAGTTTGGCCCGGTTCGGCCTAGCGTCGACGTGTGGGCGTCGGCCTGGATTTGGGCTTCCGTTCGGTTGCGCGTCCAGAGTGGACGGTGGAGGTTTGGGGACAGATCACGGATGAATCGAGGTCATCGTGGGCTGGCGGCGGAGTTTGGGATGAAGCCTCCGTGTGGGCGTTTTAGTCAAGTCAGTGATGATGTTTCAGTTTCTTCTGTTTCGTTTGTAACGTTGCTGTCCTGGAATTCATGTATCTCCAAAATGTTGAGCTTTGTTATAATTCACTATTTTCATGATCCAGTGGGGTTTTTAAATGATGCATTTAGCTTAAGAAGTAGGAGAATTTTTCCAACCCATAATAACCAACATTTAATCCTTCAGTTTATCTGAAAAACTCAAAATCAACAGATTCAGAGAGTGACGATATAATCTGTATTTTCAGTACTATGTGTACCTTAGTTTTCTCTACTTTGGGTTTCAGAAATTCAGCCAAATCTTTTACTCAGAATAAAAAATATCACTAAATGCAAGAAGTTAAAGACATCCAGGCAGAGTTTTTACCATCGGATGGAGCCAGGCTAGCTGCTTCCAGTCAGTTGCTAAGCTAAGATATGTTGGAGGTAATAAGAAAAATTTAAGCAAAACGTTTTTTCACTAAACCTTTAAGTCAAAATCTCAAATCCTTTACTAAAGAGGAATATTAGTGAACAAGACTAAGAGTCTGCAGCCATGCTAACAGCTCTGTGAGGAAGAGCTAAATGCTAACATCAACATGCTACAGTAACACACACAAAGATAATGCTAGCATGTGTGATGTTTAGCAGGTATAATGTTGTACTATGTGCACCATAAACACAGAGTATAGCCAATGGGAATGTCATTAGTTTTGCAGGTTATTTGGTCATAAATCAAAGTATTGGACAAAATGAAACTTTGACCAGATGGTGGCATATATACATGTTTTGAAATAAAGTTTATCAAATCAAATTAAATCAGATGGCGCTAGATGAAAAGTTGGAAGATCAAAGTCAGTAAGAGGCTGTTAAAAATGTGTTTCGGTGATCCGAACACAAGTAGACAGCTGAGACACATCGCCGTTCACACCTGTGTCTATCATGCGTGTCCAAGGTGTCCAGCTAACTTCGTTACTGCATACGTCATTAGAAGGTCAAAGGGCCCCGCGCACAGTTAATACGTCAGTCTGTCACCAGACAAACGCCAGATTTGTTTTGCACGGGCTAACTAAGAAAACAAAAATGTTTTAAGAACTAATATATATGTAGAGGCTTCAAACTGTTGACACTGGCATGAACAAAGTCATTTGGCGTTGGCGTGTTGACGTCCTCCTGTTCATACTGACCATTAGAAGATCCCTTCATAATGCACTTACAATGGAAGTGATGGGGGACAAAATCCACAGTCCTCCTAAAGCTAATATGAAGCTTCAGCGTCCAAATGAGTCAAATCAAGTAGATATCTTTCAACGTTACAGTCTTTTTAGTGCCAAAGTTCCTCTTTTTGTTACTATACTTCCACCTGCAGCTCAACAGGGAAACACTGTCCGAGGAAACACAAAGAGGGAATTTGATGGTAAAAAGACTGTAAATGTGTCAGATATCCACTTGATATGACTAACTCAGACTGCTGAAGCCTCATATGAGCTTCAGCTTCACATAAGCAGATAATAGTTATGTTGAAATCTTTTGAGCATTGAGATCAAACATAAATACACATACAGTACTGTATATTAGTTTCTGGCACTGAGTGAAGTTGATCAGTTGCCTAGTTGGCCGCCATCTTCATAATGTCTCCATTAGTTCTTCAAGAGGAAAAACAAACATATGGATGTAATCTGGATAAACGCCACCAGAGGGAATACATTCGATTATATCTGCAAACGGTGAGAACTGATGATGCGGAGGGAAGGTCGAGTTATGTTTATGTTGTTCAGACAAAGCACAAGTTCTCCAGATACTTAGAAACTATATGTCTCCTTAAATAAACTGGTGTTTGCTGCTGGTGGAGAAGTATTGAGAAGAAGAAGATAACCGTTGTTGTCCAAAAACTATTAAAAACAGGAAATAGTCTTTGGAGCCGTTTCTTAACAAACTAACGTGACCAAACTCTTCATGATGAAGGAACATGTAACCCAGTGCAGCGGTGTGACAACAACGGAGGAATCAGATATATCAGCTCTGATACACACACAATACTTTGGATCCAAACATGAGATTTGTTGTCATGAAGGAAAATATAGATAGGAATTGTGATTTCTATCGTTTTTCACAATTAGATTCCTCATTATTTTTAACTTATAGTTACTACTTTCATACTAATATTTACACTTATCTTCTTATGTTTTACATTTACATACTGCATATAAGGTACAGACACTTTCTGTCTGTATGAATCTTGTCTCATGAATGTCTGAAGACCAAAACATCGAATCTCATAGAAGAAGCACTTGTACAAACAGATTTATTCTCAAGAGGCATGTATGAGTGATGTAGAGAAAAATGTGGCCTTCATCATTTTCTCGTACATATAATTTTCTCTGAGAAACGAATAAAATGTACAAGTTCAGAGCTGTTGTCATGAGTCATGAACAGTCTGACTTCCTTCACCGGGGAAAACACTGGTTTGACCTGGAATCATAACGTCTTACTGGATTTGGAGTTTAAAAATGATACTTTAATAAACTACAATGAAATAAATGATTAAAACAAACTTCATGCAAAATGAATATTCTTCATCATCACGCTGCCAGTTTCCTGATGTGCTGATGATGTCAGTAGTAAACAGTGTAACATCAGCTTCTGTAGGCTGTAATATTCTCTCCTCTAATATCTCTCTGACTGTCACATGACGCCTCTCATATTAGTCATGGAGCGCTTTGCTTTAGAAAGACATTTTTTAGCATCTAACTTCATGACAAAGTGTGTTTAATTCTGTCACAGCTGCTCTGATGGATTCATATTTCTAATTGTTTCGGGTCCCTCACTGCTGACAATCCTAAACTTGTGTTTTTGTCTGCTGATTTATGAAAACAGGACTTGAATATGAAGTTCTGAATTGTAAAATTCCTCTTTTCACTCTTTGGGAACGTTTTGTGAATGAAACAAGCGGAGCGGAACACGTCGCCTTATATGGACATCTTAGGGGCGTCGATGATGCTAAATATGAAATGTCAGGAAAGTTCAGCTCCTCATGAACAGGTGACATTCATCAGGCTGAAACAAGCAATTTATGACAAGTTCAGGCAGTTAAGAGAGTTTGAACACTCGTACGAACAAACCTCACAGAAAAAAAGTCAGAGAGGTTTAGGAGAAGAAAATATTCTTGCATGAAGCTCATTGTTAATAAACTGAGTAAAAAGCTTTTGGTCCTTTTAAATGCAGTAGTAGTATTTGTTGTGGAGTAAAGGTATAAAGTAGCATAAAGTGGAAATACTGCAGTAAAAGTCCTTTCTGCTTCTGTCAGAGCTCACAGACTTGTCAGATCTTAACCACCTCCGCTGCTGTGTTTCTGGTTAACCAGTTGCCGCGGCGCTTGTCGTGAACATTCTTGGTAAACAAAGACTTCAGACGGTACGTAGAACCGTTACTGACACCAGACGTCTGTCGCTGATAGACTGCAATTATTGATTTGCACAGATTTACTGCTGTCAGAGTGAGGAAACCACAACCGAGTCAGGAGATAAAGACTTCAGAGATCTTTATCTCACAGTCTGTCAGATGATTCATGGTGAGGAGCTGCAGGGAGTTCAGGCGCTACAGACAGAAACTCACAGCAAAACAGAACTGGCTTTTAAAAATAATGCTTAATTTACAGTCAGAGAGGCTTGTGGTGTAAACAGCTTTTGTATATGGCAGGTGTTAATTTTTCACCCATGAGGGGAAACCTGCAAGCATTACAGCATCGAACCAGATGAAAACAAATTTGCACATGAAATTCATAATTATGGATCATAATTATCTCTATTTTCATAAGTGTTATGAACTGATACTAGAAAAGTTTTTGGGTCCCTAAAGCGCCGCGTTTTACTGAGGTTGAAATGATTTAATGATTTTGTGTCTGACAGGAGGCTCAATGCACCTGAAATTTAAAATAATGAAGCCACAGATGAAGTGCGGCGAAAAGCTCGTCTTCCTGTCGTACAGGAAGGCTTCGGGTGTGAAGTCGCCATGAGAACGCCGCAGGGCACGATGCATGTCTGCAGCTGCTGCATGTCAGTCAATAAAACATGAAACAGCCTTCAGGCGTTCACCAGGTAACTGTAACAACCTTTAAATCTGTCCTGTCATCCTAAATCTCTCTCAGTCTGTCAAACACAACAGAAGAAACTGAAATCCTGAACGCAAAGACCAACGCAGGTAAGTGTTTAGCATGTTAGCTTGTTAGCTTAGCTTATTAGCATACTAACGTGGTAACATTCGCATGTTTACTTGTATAAAGTTAGACCTGTCTTAAAGGAGAAGTTTGACATTTTCAGAAAAACGCTTTTCTCTGTTCTCAGATGTTCAGATTGATTCCTCTCATGTCTGAACAGTAGATTTGAAGCTACAGCCAGCAGCTAGTTAGCTTAGCTTAGCATAAAGACTAGACAGTTGGAAACAGCTAACATGGCTCTGACCAAAGGTAATAAAATCTACCTACAGTACCTCTAAAGCTCACTGATTAACATGTTAAATATATACTCAGTGACTTCATTCCTTCCAGTCATGTACCTCTCAAAGTCTATTAGCTTCAGATATGCAGGCTATGATTTATTGCACATTTTCTTTTTCAGAATAAGCAGTATAACTATTTGAAAATGAAGATTTGTTTGATGTGGATAGCTGCATTTAAGATTTATGATGAAAGAAAAGAGGAATTACAACCAAATGTGATTGACAGAAAGATAGACCAATCAGCTGTGTGCAATCCTTACTTTAAAACATCTATAATGTATATTTATATAACCTCACTGTCTGAGCTGTGAGTGTATAATGTGTCAGAAACCAGTGTTTGGTGAATCCATTTGAGTACCGCTGCTCTCTGTTGGAGCTGGACTCCTTGTTGACTTCTTTGTTTTGGTGCTTGGACTCGGGCCTCCGAAAACGCTTTCCAAAGCCAGTCGAGAGGAGCGAGAGAGCACGACAGAGAGAGGAAGAATTGAAGAGAGAGGGAGAGAGAGAAGCAAAATGAGCGTTTAGCCGCTGGTGTGAATTGCCTTTCGCACCAGACAGATTTCCTGATCCCATAATGGCTCGAGCTCGCGTTTCCTGGTGCAAATTCTCGGCGGTGCTTGTGTCGGCTGCACATGCTCCGGCGGCCTAATGAGGCAGCATTAGCCAGGGGAGCCGCAGTAATTAGAGCCAACGTCAGCGCCGAGGACAGATGGCACGCTAAGACAAGCCTCTCGACTTCACCTCCGCCGTGTGTGTGTATGTGTGTGTGTGTGTGTGTGTCCTGACAGAAGAGAGAGGAGAAGAAGAAGAAGAAGAAGAAGAAGAAGGCAAATGTGTCAGAAGAGAGAGAAGAGAAAGACGGAGATTTTAAAATGTGTCAGAGAAGGGGGAGGAGGAACACAACAGAGAGTGCGCTGAGGAGGAAGGAAGACATGTTTTTTTAGAGGATGAAAATAGAAGAGAGAAAGGAAAAAAGGGGACAGTACATGGCCAAAAGTTAGTGGACATTGCAGCCACATGTGGAGGAAATATTCACATAATTTACTGCAATAAAAAAAAAAACTACATTACAAATAAATAAACAAGACAAAATATACTAAACAGCATCAAAAGAAATGTCCCTGTCAGCGTTGTTTTCATCATATTATTGGATTGTTATTATCACATTAACAAGTAAAGCACTACTTTAATGTTGTAGTTGGTTGACATGGAGCAACTTATACTGCGTTACATATTTTTGGGTGGTTTGATCACAACAATGCATCATATTTTATAAACTGAGGTGTAGAGCACCTTTCATACAGGTTAGTATGATTACAGATGACTGACAAGCTGATAATAAGACAGTAATTTCCTTTTTTTTCCCCTTAAAAAGTCTCCTGGAGCATTTATAGTACTACTATAGTACAAAAACAATATATAGCAGTCTGGGTGACACATACAGTGACTCTGCCATCCACCTGTAATTAATGCAGGTATCTGGAGCTCGTTAGCCACAGCGGCTAATGCTAGCTTGGAGCCTCGGTACGAGAGGGGGCAGTATAGACCAGAAGCACGTTCACGTATTGATTGACAGACGTGAGCTCCCGCCCCTGACTTTGGCCTCCTCTGATTGGTTAGAGTAGATGCGTTACAAATGTCTTCACTTCTCCACATTAGGATATACTTTGGAGCACATTTCAAATAAAAAGATAAAAAAATAAATAAGAAAAAACTTACATACTGTAGCTTTACTGTAAATAATCAAATTCATGTCCAGCGTAATACACACCAACTCTCTACACATGTAAATCAGAAACATATTTTGGTAGTTTAACACAACTCAGCAATAACAAAATATGTTGTATTCATGATGCAGTTCCACTAATAACTGGTGATATGAACTGTAAATGTATAAAACTCTGAAAGGGGTCATTAATAATAATAATAATACTTTTTATTTAAGTTAAATTTTGAATGCAAGACTAAGACTTGTAATGGAGTATATTTATAGTGTAGTATTGGTACTTTTAGTTACGTAAAGGATCTGAATACTTCTTCCACATGTCAATATAACAGTTTAGGATGACGATGAGGATGAAGAGGTGGGAGGAAATGAAAAAAACAACTGATATATAACAAAAAGTGGAGAAGTAATAAAAGATGGACTGTTGGACTGGAGGATGCTGGAGGAGTGCTGGAAGAAAAGAAAGAAAGGAAAGAAAAACAAAAGTAGGAATTGCAAAAGAGGAGGGAATAAGGAGGAGAAACAGGACTGTTGGAGGTAAAAGTGAAGAGGTTTGAGGATGTGGTTAAAGACAAGAAAGTGAAAATGTTGGAGGAGTGAAAACTGATCAGAGAAAAGAAGAAGAAAATGCAGTGAACGAGGGACAAAACTGAAGGTAAAACGGGAGAAAGAAGAGATGACGACTCACAGAAGAAGTAGAGGGAATAAAGGAAGTCTGGTTTGTTGGATGAGAAAAAAAAGGGATGAATAAAGGAAGACAAACAGTAGAGAGAAGACAAAATGTGTTGGTAAAGAAAAGAGGTAGCGTAGAGAGAGAGAAATGTGGGGTGAGAGTGTGGAGGAAGGATGATAAAAATAGAGGTGAGGAAGGAGAGAAAGAGCAGAGAGAGGATGATGAAAGAGGAGGGAAGCTTGAAGGAAGAAGGAAGACTGAATGAAACAAATATAGACGGAGGACAGGAGAAAAAGGAATGAAGTGATGAAATGACAAACAGAGAGAGAAGGAAAGAAAGGAAGAGATCGGGGGATTGAAAGAGAAGAATGACGGGAAGGAAAAGAGACAAACATGTCGGACGTTTTGTCTTCAACATGTCACAATCTTTGGGGTTTGGTGACAGAGATCAGACACTTGAAGAGGATTTATCACCGCTTAACAGCTCCACACCTGTCTGTCAGCAACACTGAATAAACACCAGAAGAAGAAATGATCTTCTTCTACACTGCAGACAGAGAGATACGTCTGAAGAGATGAGATGAGATCAAATGAAATGAGGCGAGATAAGAGTGAGATGAGATGAATGAATAGGAGAAATGAACTAGAAGAAGAAGATACAACGAGATAAAACTAAATGAAAGATAAAGCAGGAGAGTTTTTATGACAAAACATCAGCTAACAGGGAGTTGAGATTAAAAGAGCGTTGGTCGGGACCTCGCTCTCTGGCCCGTCGGGATCAGATCATTTTACTTTTTAAAAATGAGGGATATTTCTTACAAGTGTGGTGTGCTTTTATTTTGAAAGTGTGATTGACATGTGTACTGTCAAGTGTGCAGAGACAATAAGTAACTGCAGCTGGACACAGAAAAATATTCATATATTTGAATGGAGAGTGTGAGTGAACCCACACCTTTTTGAACATTTACTGCTTCCACATAGTTTTAGATACAAACTTCATTTGAACTTTAAATGAGTCACGAGACTTTGACCTACAAGTCTTGAATTTACATGTTTTTTCTATCTTTTATTGTTTTTGAGATATTAGAGTGTGAGTTTTAAAGTCTTTTCTTGCTCCTCCTGTGATTTTATAATGAGTGTGTATTGCGGAATGTTTCACAGCACTGAGGGAGTGACATCACCAGGAGCAGTTGGAGAGGAGGATTTTAGAGTACGCTTCTTATGAAATATCCTCATAAATCCCATGACTTTGGCCAAATCTTACATCATAAATCATATTTTAGTAGGAAATTTTGTGGCGAATCCATTGATACAGGTTTGAAAGTGGTCAGACTTATAGTTTAGACGTCAGAAGCCTCTGTTTGACACAAAGTTCATGCCCATAGATTGTCTCCCCATTGTTTTACATTGTAAGGGGTGATGTAACACTGCAACTTTCAGGGCTTATAAAATCCAAACCGTTCGAGTTATTACAAAGTTTTTAACAACTTTTTTTCAGCACAGTGTCATTAGTCACCTATTAAAGTTTGAAGCTGATACCATTAATGCCCTCGGAGGAGACAGCGTTTGTTCGGGGGCCAAAATTGGGACAAAGTCTTATTTTGAAAGGCTAATTGCGGACTTCCTGTTAGATTTAGGTCAGGGGTGTCAGTGTATGATTTGTAGTTTGTTGTTTTACATTTTATCAAATACTTCACCAGACCTGATGTGCATGCCAAATTCGGTGAGTTTTTGAGCATGTTTAGGGGGTCAAATTAAGGGTTTAAGTGGCGTAATAATAAAGAAAGAAAGAAAGAAACAAACAAACAAATAGACACACTAAAAACAACAGTAGTCCTCTACCTTTTCAGCTCAGTCCCTAATAATGAAGTGTTCAACACATGGAGGAACAGACTGAGTCCTCTACCTGCAGGAGCCTGGTGGGCGGAGTTGAGTCGTCACCTGGACTTCTCAGCCTCCATATAAGCTGGAGGCAGTCAGTCATTTGCCCTCTGGCTTCCACCATGTTGGATTTTGGTTGTGTTTAGTTTCATTAATCTTTAAGTTATATACAATAAATCCGTTTTAGTTATAACTTATGTGTGGTCTCCCCTCCTTTGTCCAGCATTGAGCCGACAGTATAAGTACTGAACTAGTGCTGTAAACAGAACCGTGTTACATTTACATTCGTCACTGGGAAGATGCTTTTATTCAAAGCAACTTGTTGTAGAGGAATTAGAGGACAGAGAGTCTGAAAGAGCCGCAGTACAAACTCTAAAGACCAGGTACGAGAGCAATGACAAAGAGCAAGTGCAACAAAATACTAAAAGGTTAAACCTCACACAGGGTTCATATTCTGACTCATAATTACTCTCTATACCAAACTTCTGAACCACAAATGTATTTGTCATTCATAAATACCTTATTAGTCATTAATTAATGGGTGATTCATCATTAATGAAGATTTCACAGAGCAGAGAGAGTGTATTCTTTATATTTTACTCTATAATGGAGAAAAAAACATTAACGATTGTACTGTACTGTACTATGTTACCTAAAACAAGAGAACATAGCAGTCATTATGATGTCATTGAGAGTTACTGAATGTGAAGAATGCAACATTTTTGAATACGGGTCAAATTTAACCCTCTTTATGTCCAACAATGTACAAAAAAGTTTAAATATTTCAATTTTTATATATTCTGGATCATTTTAGGAAGAGTCATAAAATTTCAGTATAAAAGAAAAGTGTTAAAGATGCTTTTAATGCTCTCAAATGTAAAAAATATAAGAGTTAAAGGGGCTCAAGAGGAGCTGAGTTTTCAGACATTTCTTGAACGCACCAGCAGACTGTCCAGTCGTAACATTCATCTCATTTATTGTTCTCTAATGTTAACAGGCCTCCATGTATAGATGAACAGGTTAATTCAGAGTAATTCATCATCTCGTCTGTATCGTCTCCTCAGGTGATGTTGACATGTGTGTGTAATTGGCCGGCAGACGACCTGGCAGAGCTGCACAGATTCCTCGTTAACAGTGATTATGATAACAGCGTGCGCCGTGTTACAGCTCTACCTGTCCTCGCCACGCCGCCGCCTCTGACACCGTAGTTTTGACTGTACATAATTATCATTGTCACTATTTTTCAATGTGTTTCATGAGCTTGTTGTTGATGGTAATTTATTGTTCATGTAATCAAATATTGCCATGCGTTCTGCTTTTGCCCGGTGGCACATTTAGTGTTAATTAGGCTGCAGGAGAACAGTGTGGATGGAGGGAAAAAAAAAAGAGAAATGTGGAAAGTTGTTGACAGCCAATCAACTTCTTACTTTCAGAGAGAGAGAGAGAGTGTGTGGTGCAAATAGTAGGATGAAAAACACTGGTGGCAAACGGCTGCAGATCTGCAGCCAAGCGCGGCCTGTTTGGTATCATTAGCAAGTTTTTTTTTTGGAGTGCGGATATTAATATGATTTGTCATCTCAACTTATGAACATATGAATCAGTGTTTACTAACGAGCTGCAGCACCGTCTGCAGGGAACGCTTCAACTGAAAACTTCATGTTGGATTGCATCTTTAATAACAAACAGCCTGATTGTGAGGACATGACGAGTTCAAACACTGAACAATAAACTCCTGCTGAGTCATGCAGATTCTCAGTCGACATTTACTTGCAGAATTTGAAATTTCCTGCAAGAACTGAAAAGGAAACCTTCATTTCTTGCATAATAACATTAACTACACCACACCTCTCATTCAGTATTTGCACCTGCAGGATTACAACAGCAATGTAACATCAAGTGTAACAGTTTTCATAATCAAATCTGTAAAAAACACACGATATCTGTGATTTGTATTGGACTTTATTTTTATTATCGCCACATGCAAACTTATGTCCAGACAGTAGATCATTAAAGTCATAATAACATCACAAAATAATCAAATATCTTAACATTAAATGTTCTATCATGAAACAATGAAATAACTGATTGAATCCTCCAATAAACAATTTGGACTTTGTTGAACCTGTGAGGGACTTAGAGAGACAATAGGTCTTTAATTAGAGATTTAAAAGAAAAGTGATCTAACAATTTTGATAATTGACTAATTAAGTAATTTTTCAAGCAAAAAATGTCAAATGTTCTTCAGTTCAGGCTTCTCACATGTGAGGATTTGCTGATGACAGTAAACGGAATATTTCAGGGTTTTGGACTGTTGGTCGGTGAAACTGTGATTGGTATTTTTCACAATTTGTAGACATTATAGAAGAAAATAAAGGACAGATTAATCTATATAATATAAAATAATAGATAGTTGTGAGTGTATTTTTAATGAAAATGTAATCAAAAGAAAATCTACAGTATATCATGTTCATAAAAAGAAATTGACCTGTTAGAATGAAGATGAGCAAACGTCTGCAGCTTCCAGATCAGTGTTTTAATGGAAAAGTTGATTATAAAGCCAGTAAACAGGCAACAACGACACGTATGAAATGTTCAATACAAGACGTTTTCCAAAAGTCTGGTGTTAGAGGAGTGAAATGATGATGATGATGATGGACGACTCCTTCACTGACAGATGAAGCCACAAATGTTACAGTTTTCATGTCTGAAAGGGTTCCTGACGGGTGCGGTGGGATTTAAACCTCCAACCCTGCAGAGTTCACGCTTCGCTCGTCTCTCTGGAGGAAAGATGCCACCTCAGCTGCTGACTGCAGCGGTGCCACACCACAAACACACACACACACACACACACACACACACACACATAAAAAACACTTATACATGAATGTACACACAAAGTACACACAAACACACACACATAAAAAACACTTACACACACGTACACACAAAAACACACACACACAAACACATCTACAAACACAAACAAATAACACTTACACATCCATGTACAAGCAAAAAACAATTCCACAAACACACATGAATGTACACACAAAAACACACATCTACACACACACACACACAGAATCACATGTAATCACTGAAATGTGCAAAAAACACAACACAGCAAATTAATGTACACATTTGCACACACACACCTATCACCCTGCTCACCAACACCTCCAGTGTACATCCTCACACCTGCAGCACACAAACACACACACACACACACACACACACTATGCATCTGCTTAATGCTAACACATGCGCACACACACACACACACACTCGCAGTTCAGATTTTACAAATACCGGAAACTTGGCTCCTCCAGGGGGACATTTTTTACCTCTTCCATCTGCACACACACACACTATAACACGCACACACATGTTCACACACACACACACACACACACAAATTCCCTGGCATGCACAAAAACACACAACAGCCGGAGGAAGCATCAGTCCTCAGATGATCTCCACTTCCCAGCGTGATTGAAGGCCCTTAATCAACACACACACACACACACACACACACACACACACACACAGCTGTTGTCCTCTGCATGTGAGGAGTGACAGCACATCCTGCATTGTGTTAACTGAAGAGCTGAGATGATCAATTAACGTGCTGTACAAACATCCAAGTAGAAAATAAAGAATAATAAAGAACAGATTTATTTATAACACGTTTCTACGACAACTTTTAACATGAATGAGGCAGTAAAAGATCATCAATCAGGGATCAGTGAGGCACAAATCATTAAAATACACAACATAACAAGGTTTTTGGGTTAAGTTTAGAGGGAAAAATCACTATTTGGTGGAGCTGTCAACAACTCATAGACATGTGAAATGTGACCCCGACTACACACTGCTTTTTGTAAGACGTCAAAAGACAAAAAGGTTGGAAACCACTGGTTTCATCTTTAACAATGTGTTGTATTTTAAAAGCTTGTTATATTATCCATTGTGTCAAATCTTCATCTGAAAAGTAACTAAAGCTGTCAAATAAATGTAGTGGAGTAGAAAGTACAATATTTCCCTCTGAAATGTAGGAGTGGAAGTATAAAGTATCATAGATACTGTATACATACTGAATACACAGAAGCAAATGTTTAATAATTATATACTCTGCATATCAAACCGTTGCTTGTGTGCATGTAAACATATTCAGCAAAACAGGTTTGTTTTATTCCATCAGCTCTGGTTGAGTTTGAGAGATAAATAGTTAAAATGATCAATCATCAGGACAAATGTGATCATTTCCACCGAGCTGAAGCTGAACAGGGTGTGAGTGATGATGGAGCCGTGAGGGTGGAAATACCTCTGAGTGTGTGTATGTGTGTGTGTGTGTGTGTGTGTGTGTGTGTGTAAATTTATGTCATAATTATGAAAGTGTGAGTATTTGTGTGTGCTTAGAGGATGTGATTGGGGGCTAAATGGAGTCCATGTTGGGGGGAGGAGGGGGAAGGGAGGGGGTGAAAGTACGGAGATGGGTGGAGTTTACACACACACACACACACTAACGTGGCGGCGTGGAGAGCCCTGAGCAACAATCTGTGGTGACAACAACATGCTACCTTCATTATCAGCTCTCTCTCCCTCTCTCTCTCCCTCCCCACACCTTCCTCTCTGCAGCCTGCTGAACAGCTGAGGTGTCAAAGCTAAACAAGGCGAGGAGGAGGAGGAGGAGGAAGGATGATGGGTGGTGGGAGGGAGGGTGGTGGTGTAGCTGTGTGTGAGGGGAGGGGGAGGAAGGGGAGGTTGTGGGTAACTGGGCTGGGTTCGGTTCCCACCAGCATCACCAGACCAGTTTGGAATGGACACAGAAACAAAACCAGAGCTGCAGCATTTATTTTCATTTATTTATCACTTTTCTTTTCTGTTAGTTTTGATCAAATGTCAATAATAATAACAAATATTAACATTCCTGTTAACCAACCTTTGTGTTTCCATCCAATTTTTGATTTTCTGTTAATAAAACCTAAAACAATACCAATAATGTAGTTTTAAAGCATGAAAGTAACAAAGTTTTACACACATTTATGTCTTTATCCATTTTTCTTTTAACATATTCACGATTCACATGAACGTCCCCAAAACTGTCCCACAAACGCTCGTCTAAAGATTCAAGATTCAATAACTTTATTGTCATTATGCAAACACAACAAAACTACAATTGCGTCAACCTCATGTGGTGCATTTGTGTATATACACATATTTACTTTACACATTTTTACAAAGAATAAATCAGACAGAAATATAAAAATATCAGCAATAAAGAGTATAAAATATAAGCAGTACAGATTGATCTGTCACGCCTGCCTGATGGGAGGAGCTTAAACAGATGGCGTTCAGGGTGTGTAATGTCTTTTATGAAGTTGTGAGGCTGTGAAGATGTTCTAGTGATGGCAGCTCCGTTCCAACAATGTCTTCTGCTGTTTTCATAACATGCTGGAGGGCTTTTCTGTCAGCGTCGCTGCAGCTGCTGTATCAGGCTGTCATGTAGTTTTACTGAGACGGGGGATAAAAAGTAATAATATATTAATATTTAATACAATAAAATACAATAAATGCACCAACCAGAATCTATACATGAGCAAGCACCAACATAATTCATAATTTTACATAATTTACAGGCCGTATAAGTAACACAGTATTTATTATTCATAATCAATATATAAACTGTTTATAACACACTATGATGTAGTTATAAGCATTTAAAGTGTTTAATAATCAGTTTTTATCAACAATTATAACAACAATTATCTGAAGACATATTCTATATTATTGCAACTGTGTTTTACTATATTATTATTTATTATCTGTTTATACAGCAGCAAACACATCATGGTGTTCACAGGAGGAGTTATAGTTATTGATTAATACATGAATTAACACTACTATACTACTACATTATACTGTGTTAAAAACCATTTATTAACTCTTTACAGACTGATTATTATTGATAAATAGGTGGACTTAGTGTTACCCAGAAGGAAAAAAAACATATGATGATGCAAAAATCTGCAACATAAGAAATTCAGTTTCTGACTCTTAAGCCTTGCTAGCAGCATGTTATGGATGACTGTGTCTCCTGGTCCAACACACACTGAAATATCCCAAAATCTACTGGATGCATTTCCATGAAATTAGATAAAAATATTTAAGTTTCCCTCAGGATGAATCCTGATAACTTTGGTGATTCTCTGATTCTCTGTTTGTCCAACACTTTGGTTTCAGTCATAAGTCTATGAGTTTATACTCAACTGTTTATGTCTAATCCTATAAATGCTGTGCAGGTAATTTCCTCCGACATGTATTTGACAAAGCAAATTAGTAAAAGATATAAACAGAATTTGTAGGAGTCAGAGTTGAAATGTAACATATAAATGATATAAACGAAGCGACTCGACGCGGCTGATGGGTGAAGAAGGACTTTACATGTTGATGTTGATTCCTGGAGGGACGGTGAAGGATCATTTGAGATGTTTTGACCTTTGTAAAAGCTCTTCAGGTGTCACGCTCCTTCACTTCCTGCTGCTGCTGTGTGTGTGTGTGTGTGTGTGTGTGTGTGTGAGACAGGCCGGTGTGTTTGGAGTTAGCAGTGGACGACAGATCGGCCCTGAGGCGCTGCAGGTGTTTGAGATGAGAAAGAAAAGGAGGGAGTTCAAGAAAAGAAAGAAACAGAGGAAGAAGAACAAGAGAGACATGAAGAAAGAAAAGAAAGACAGACGGAAAAACAGAGGAGTGAACTAGTGGTTTAGTTTATTTGCAAAAGACAAAACAGTTGCATGATTTAATGTGGCATAGTTTTATTAAAAATCACTTTTAAGTTTCTCGCTTCATGACTGTAGAGAAGTAATGTCAAATCAGAAGTGTTGTCTTTTTCAGGATGTTCCTGGTTAATGGTTTATTTTTAAGATTAAAGATCTGGACGCATCAGGATTTAAAATGGAAAAATTCTTTGGCGAATTAAATTAATTTGGGCGCGGTTCAGCACTGCACCAAGGAAAGTCTGGGGCTGAAACACGTCCGTTTTTTTGCTGGTGTGCATCATTAAAGAAAGTGATATACACGTATCTGTGTGTGCTGACGAATTCATTTGTTATTGTTGTTATTTTTTTGCACCCATTACACTCTAAAGACTGAGTCAAACAAATCAGTTCTTTGATTTAAGCAGAATTAATTCCAATGAGATCTTGTGATCAGTTGATTCACTCGCTTGTTGAAGTAAATCTGAACAGATTTTCATGTCAAGTTCAAGTTTGTGAACTCTACAAATTCTCGCTGTTGACCAACATCAAGCCGTGTTGTCAGAGCTGAAGAGTCCAAAATGAAGGAAGCTATCGCAACTTATTAGTTGTGTGTCACCATTCAGTTTAATCTCTCAGAGTAAAAACTGCACCACTATAGAGACATGGTTTGAAGACAGTTATGAGACAGGAGTCAATACTACAAATGCGTCTCTTGAATTGTGAACTTCTTGTCCTGTTAGCAACTGACAGAGTTTACTAACTGATAGCAAGCTCGTTAGCTTTATTTTCTCTCTTCAATAACATTTTATTGAATAAAATAGTTTGCAATGGTGAACAAAATGTTGGTGTGAGGTAAACAGAACATCAGACAGGAAACAGAGAGAAGCGCCGGGAGATGTTGAGACTGACTAGTGTGTTAGCGATTAGCTTGACCGCTACAGCAGTTTACTAACTGCAAGTAGTCGCTTCGTCGCCGAGCTTCTGGTCCCACCTGTTTCCAGTAGATGAACAAATGTCACTTTGTTGTGTGACACCACTGAAGCGTTGGTGTATCTGAACTTGTATGTACAACATGTCAGACTTCATCAGAAATCAAAACCTGGCCGTCATAGACCGGAGAGACATCATATTGTTTAAATAACGGTGCATATTTTAAATTTGTGCATTTAAAAGAATCTGAGTAGGAAATATTGGAAAATCACCAAAGTGTTTCCTGTTGTCTGATGTGTGAAAGTAGTTGTTTGGATAAAAAGCAAATGTAAACAGACTGAGTGAATAAATGATGATGTACATGAGTCATGTGACTTAAACGTCACTGAAGAGCTGAAAACATCAGATCTGTGTGGAGCGATGATGAGGAGACTGTAACCTTCCTCACATCAATACATGAAACAAACAGATATGTCATATTTCCATCATGTTTTCCATCGTTTGAACTTTGACTGCCGCTCTTTTAATGACGCTAGCTTGTTGTGTCTCTTCTTCTGCAGCGGTTTAACGGCACCGGAATTAGCGCCACCTGCTGTTTAACTGCTGATATTCACACAACAGTAGCAGATGGAAAAAAACATTCACGTTCCATCTTCTGAAGCACAAACTGAGGCTGCAGTTATTCAGTGTTTCACTAATACGTTGCTACCACAGCTGGGAGGGTTCATCATATAAAACAGACCTCAGAGTCTTGCCTATTATGTCACAGTTAAAGGTGTTCAGTACACGTTCGATACAAACAAATCTTCAAAGTGAACTGACCTTACTGAATCACCTTTGTCACTGACTGAATCAGGAGCTTTTAGCAGTGAAGCTTCACTCAATGGTGACCTTCAGGACGTTTTGAAACTTTTGTTGTTTTGTCTGTTTGAGACCATTCAGAGGAAGTGACCTCAGTCTGGTCTCAAACAAACTCTGGAGCGGTTCGTTTGTGGTGGGAACCTGATCTGACCTCCATCTGACCAACTACAAGGCTTCAAGTTTGAGCTAAACTGGACTAACAACCAAGTATGTCTACATTCTCGCTCCCACCCCAAACACATCTGACCAATGAGAGGACAGAACCTTCTCACCAGGATGTGACTTGATGCATTTTGGTTCACTTGGAATTTATTCTGTATAAAAATGAAAAGAAAATTAACTAGAAAACACAAGCTCAGCTGTGATCCACAGCATGTTGCCTCCTCGTTAAAGCTTATTAAAAGACCACTAGCACCTACAGAAACTACCGTAATCTGATAACTCTGCTGTAAATAACAGCTGCAGAGCTGTTAAACGTATGTGCAGCGCTTGTATAGACTAAAGGTCCTGAACTGAAGACCTGAAGGTGAGAAGCGAACAAACAAGCAAGTATGAATCTTTTATTTTTTGAATTGAACTGAACTGAACGAAAGGATTTGTGATTTCCAGGCACTCAAACCCGTAACCTTCGTGTTACAGGACGGTCTGTCTCGTCACGAGCCGCCTCTGCCATCATCTTCTGCTAATTACGACGCTAACAGACGGTAGGCTCTCCCACACCTATCAGACACAACCAGCACACTGGCAGCAACATGTAACACGGCAGATAATTTTGGAAAGTCAGCTTGTGCAAAGATTTCACAGTTTGTCTCTTAATGTTCTGAATATCTGGCTCCCAGTTTAAACTGTTCAAACACTGACTGATCCACTGCAGTTCACCCAGTAATGAGCTGAACTACACACTAAAAAATCATTGTCTTTGTAAATTAAATATAGTTATTTTGAGCCAATGTTTCACACAATGGGCTCAAGTTTGACCTTAAAACTGTCCCACATTTAAAGTTAGTTGTACAAAACAATGTGAATAAGACATTAAAAATTGCAAAACATAAACTTATTAACAGTCAGTAACAAATAGTGACATAAATTTAAAAAGAATAGATTATAACAGTTCACAACCATACTATCTATACTATATTTTAGTCCAGTAATATAGTAAATAACATAAGTGTAACCTTAGTTACTCTTGTTACTCTTTTTTTCATTATTTAAGTTCATTGTACTATTTTATTTCACTTATTAAGTTTTTGAGTTGGAATAATTCCACTATATTATTTTGGACCTTTGCAGAACTAAGTTTGCTATTTCATACTATTGTTTGATCAACTGTTTAACATCTAAGCTGCTTGTCAAGGTGTAATTTTGGTTCCTACCTGCTGTTGTTTTACAGGTAACAGTAACAGTAACAGAGTAACGTGCAGCACAGGGAGAAGGTGTGTATACTGTCCATGGATGTATTATAAGAGCCGGACACTGGACTAAAAATGGCGCCCATTCAGTTCTATAGGAATTGCTCGCCTTGGCGCTTACGCCAAAAAAAGTTTCTGGCTTCTGGGTTTGCTTCCACGTTGTGTGGCCCACTGACTATGCTCTGTAGTGTTTCCCCCACTGGCCCCGCCCACGAGTTCCCGCTCCGCCCATATACTTTACATTATGATGACATCACAGATTTTTAAATCGCTTTTTTCGGCTCAAGTTAAGTTTTACAAACATAAAACCTCCATGGATCAAAACTTCATAATAGAAAGAGTCATAATCGACATTGTTTGCAGTTCGAGGCGTCCTGTCAACAGTTTTACAGGCGTCTCTTTTACAGTGGTGGTTTATGGGGAAAATGCTTTTTGGGCCGCAGGGGGATTTTTCGCTGCAATACCGCGAGTGACCACTGGGAAAAATTGGCTGCAAGGCTGAGCAGCGGCGCCCTATCCAGGTCTTATTATACACCCATGATGCTGTCCTGCTGTGTTGGTGTTGACTGAACAAGTGGATTCAAAGAGAAACTGTGGCTTATGAGTTGTCTCAGTACACTCCAGACTTCTAAATGTATCGAGTATTTTGAGTATTTTGAGTATTTTGAGTTTTCCAGTCCTGGGTGTTGCACCTCTCAGGCCATTATAATTCAGGACACTCTAACCAGATGTGTATGTGTCAAGTGGTAATAAATACATTTATACTTCATTATCCCCCCAAAATATTAGGCTGTATGCTAAATACAGCTGGTAACTTATGAAATCAGTTCATTTTTTTCAGGCTAACAGGCTAACAGACACTGTCTGACTCTGGTACATGAATGAATCTGGCGAGTCCCAGACGGTGTTTGGTATTCTTCAGCATTCAGATCAGCATGTACAGGAAGTGTCGATGGCAGCGCGTCTGTACGAGAGCTGGTATCAGTACCAGCAGTTAAGTCGGATCTAGTTTACTGGTTTTCAGTAGTGAACAGTCTCAGCACAGCAGCGAGGCGAGCGCATACAGCTACGGCAATACCTGAGGGACAAACATGAGTCACCACCTGCACTACGTAAAGCAGCTAAACGTTGTGACCAACACACCTCTGGGTCAAAACAACCACACACGGGTGCTAACAGTTAGCTAACGTGATTTTTAGTATGTACATTATTTCACCTTGACATTCTACAATACAACACAGGAGTGCTGCTAACAACAAAAACATAGTATAATTATCTATAAAGTACAGTATAAAAAATAAATCATTGAAATGAAAGACAAAAAATATTGAAGATAATATGATCTCAGGAGTTTCATAAATTATATTTCTATAATGTTTTTAATGTAAGAATCTTTTTATTGCAGTCAGTTAAAAAAGAGTTAAAGGAGTTAAAAAGACTGAAGGACTGTTGGGAATTTTGGGAAAGTTTGGGAAATAACCCTGATGATGTCACAGTGATGTCATCAGTCCAGTACTTGAGTAAATCTCCTCAGTTCCCTCCCGCCTCGGTTGTCCTCTATCATCTAAACAAACACACAGATCAGAGCGGGCAGGCCGCAGGGATCAGAACCGACAACCCTGCGTCGGTGCCGCGCGGCGTCTTCCCGCTTTGTCTCCGCTGAACGCCGGATCATTTGAGGGAAAAGCATATGTACGTGCATCTGCTTCCTGTGACTCCGGGAGAACCGCGGACGCTTGTCGATGGCGTCTCGAGCCGCCGAGGACCGATTTTAAACCGAGTGGCCATCTGGCTTTCTGCTCCTGGAGTTTCTCTTGGCACCCGAGGGTGCAGCCGGAGGAGGGGGGAGGGCAGAGGAGTCGCCCTCTCCTCGACACGATGAGACAAAAGAGTCTCTAAAGACAAGAAAGTGACAACTGCTCATCCAACTAAACTCACCAGAGACCGAAGAGAAGCACGTGGTCACAGATCAGCTCTGAGGGATCAGAAAAACACTGGAGGATGAAAATATGAGATTAAAACACGAGGAAAGACACATTGAGATGTGGAACACAAGATAAATGCAGAAATATTAAGATTGAATTTTACAAAATCAGATTGTTGCACAGAAAAAAAGGATGAAAATAAGCAATGAAAAGCATGAAACATAATGAAAAGTAATGCATGTTTGTTCTGGTGTGATTACAGATGTTACTGATCATTAAATTAGACACACAGCAGAGCTCTACTTACAGATGTGAGCGTCAGGGTAAAATATGTAAAAATATCAGCATGTACACAGCGATAAAATCACAACAATATAATCAATATGCAGAAAATAAAGTCAGGACTCGTGTAAAGATTAAAATAACAGCTGTTTTTGTAAAAAGACTTTTTGAAGATAAACACTTGTCCTGCTGGGAAAGTTTTCTGAGTTAATATGAATTTAAGCAGTAGAGAGTAAAGAAGGAAACCAGTCACCCTCTCGCTCTCTCTCCTGTCAGACTGTCTGATTCTCTCTGTTTGAGCTCCTCATCATCTGTGACAGCCGTCGTTCTCAGCTGTTTGACAGATGATTCAGCGCTCGCCGTCTCTGCAGTAAAGACGTCGTTTTCATTCGTCATCAATTTATTTCGTCTGTGGCAGAAAAACACGTTACACGAGTCTCCAGAAAATCCTGCAGATTAAACTGAGCTAACAGACACTGAAGTACTGACTGACTCACTATAAACACACTGGAAGAAACTCACTAGCCTAGCAACATCACGGCTACAAACAACCCAGAATGCACCACTGGAAGAGTGCTCTCTCTCCATTCAAGAATAAATATCTGCTGTTGTGAACATATCAGTAACTCTGTGTTAATCTCAGTCTAGTCAGATGAAAGGAGGGATGATTTACTGGAATATAGCCGAACCTTTCACAACATGTCTTAAACTATTTTTAAATGAGAAGTAGCCTGATCTGGCAGCTCTGCATGAGAGGAGGTAAAATGCTTTGTGAGGTACAATATGTGGTTTCATTCAGTCGTAGAGCTGCTGGATAGAGTTTAAATTTCATCTCGTTCCTCCAAAATCCTCTGTAAATCCTCTGTAGAGTTTGACAGGTATCAGGGGGAAATTATTTGATAACTGCACCTGATTTACTGTCAGCAAATGTTCATTTTTAGCCTGAAATGAATCATTCTTTTGCACAATCTGTGCCCACAAATACTGCAACGCAGACTGCTGGTTTAGAGTTTTATCTATGACAATAATATTGGATCAGTCACTGTTGGTAAAAATATTATCTAAGACTGCCAACTAACTGAAGTTCCTGTTTTGCAGAACAATAATTTCTGACTTTTCTGTTTAAAAACTTATTGTATCATCGTTAACACATTGATAGACTGCAGGTGATGCAATATAATATTTTACTGTATTTATCAAATGCATCATTCTAACTGATGTTGACATACGACATATTTCGTTAAAGGAGCTTGTAGAAGTCAAGTTCAGACTTATTTATGGAACGAGGATGCAGATTTATAATGAAATTTTCAATGACGGTTTTACTTTTGCCATCAAATCGTCTGTGTTGTAATAAAGTGTTTTAATGTGGACGTTTTTATGTTTTAATTAAAATGTGGTGATGTGATTCTGGATTTCAGGATTTTATTGTTTTATGTTGAACGTCTTGTGTTTCTTTGTCTTTTAACAAGTTGGAAATAAGTAATAATCACCTGTTTCCCTCAGATTCTGTGTTGTGTCTGTAATCCATAAATAAATCATATCATTCAGCTACTACGACAGGTGAGTGAATATTACAAAAAAACAAGTGTTGTTTTGTAATTTTGGGTGAACTGAACCTTTAACTTTTCTTCCAGCTGAGTTTTTTGTTCTTTCTCTTCTCTCTGAGTTCGGCCACATTGTCTTTATTATTTTCTTTGTGAGTGAATTAGATTTTTCCAGCCGGTCCCTGATCCTGGTCTCAGCTCTCACCTTTCCTCCCCCCCTCCTCACCCATCACCCTCTGCTCTGACACCACACAGGGGGGAGAGGAGAGGAGCGGGGAGGGTTTCTGGATTGAAGGATTTGGCAGACTTTAGTCTCTGAGAGTCCAGCGGAAATGGGAGGACAAGTTCATCAAAGCTCCCCCTCTCAGTCCCACCCCTCCCTCCCTCCCTCCCTCCCTCCCTCCCCATGAACAGGAGACGCCATAATGAGGCTGAAAGAGCGGGGAGGAGCTCTGGAGGGCCGGCAACTGTCGGCCTGCGTCCCGCCGCCAAACAGACGTGACATGAAACTCTCATCGGGGCTTTCTTTCCAGGTTTGCCTCATTCAGGCGGGAGGAAGCGACAGTTGGTGGGTTTTGGAACGAATCCACGCAGAAGGATTCTTCCATCTCGCCTGGTGTTATTAACTCTTAAAGGTTTCTGCTTCCCGATAACCTCCCTAATGACCTGCATGAACACAGTCCTGAGGAATGTTCGCTCACCTTAGCGGAGGAAGTGATCAGCACAAGCCTTTTCTGCTAATTGAGGAGAAAATAATACGGTGCGCGCCCCCGGCCGCGGCCCGACAAATGAGAGAGGTGTTTAGAGAATGAGGGGTGGATGGGGCCCGACAGCGGGGCCTCACTGTGTCGGCGCAACATGAAGGGGATCAGCAACGAGGAAGGGGGAGGAGGGGGGTTCTTGAACAAATCCGAAAGGAACAAAGTGGGATTATCAGGTTCCCAGCGGCATGGGGCTATTCCTCCCATAACGTCATTAGACGGTATTAAAGCGCTCTGCTTTTCTCTCCCTTCATACGAGTGAAAACCCCGAGCAGGCCTGCAGGAGATTAACCCAACACAACGTCTAATTGACAAACCGGGACTGCTGGTTGTCAATGAAGTGATGTTATCCCTGCCGTCGCTTTGAACGGCAGAACAAGAGAGGCACAAAAAGGATTAGTAACGCTGATAGCTGCGAGAGTTTAACTTCCTCCTCAGAAGTTGATTTTATTTCAAATGAAGATGTTTAGGAACGAGTCACAAACTGCAGCAGTTTCTGTTTTGTGGTTTGATTTTAAAGGCAGAATATTTAGGGAGGAAATCCACTGGATTCACCTTTTAATACCCTCAAAGTGTAATGATATTTTTCTTTCATACAACTTTAGTCACCTTCACTTCACCTCTGAGGCCATATTAACAGAGTTTTCAGTACATATATACATTTCTCTCTACCACATCCTCCTAAATAGTACTTAAAGTTTCCTAATGAGACCTTCGACCTTGTTGCTCTGGACAACATCATGTTTTATGAGTTTTACTATTTTTATTTATTGTCAGGCTATTTTATATGTTTCTATGTGAAGCACTTTGTAACTTTGTTTTGATAAATTCTACATAAACAAAGATATTTTTATTATTTTCATTATCATGTTTTGTGTTTTTATTCACTCTGTTCACTCTGATTGGTCGACAGTTTTTTTGTTTTTTTATTTGCCGTTATGACAGACGAGTAACAGGAGTAGAGATGTTGCAGTAATGTGTCATTTGTCTTTTTTGGTTTGATGAATAATTTTTCAGTGTCTAAGTAGTGCAGATTTGTACAAATAATCATCTCACATGTTGTTTTGATTAGATGATGAGCTGATTGGATCCTTATTAACTCACCAGCAATTAAAATATGCTTTTAAAAGTTCATAATTGTTGTATTTTTCAAACAAGAACATCAGCTCGTCGTCCGTGCATCCGTTCTGTAATCTTTGTTGCTAAGGTGGTTGCTAAGGTGGTTGCTAAGGTGTTTCCATGTGTTGTTCACTCTCATATTTCAGATGTGATTCAGCTCCAACATGTACGGATGGATTTGAGAGGTTGACATTTGGAGTAAAGAAGGAGAAAAAGAAGTGAAATCCTGCTACTATAGTTTGTTTACGTAGCCTCCGGAGCCGGAGGAAGCTTCCTGAAAGCTGACCAATCAGAACAGAGTGGGCTCATCAGGAGGCGGGCCTTAAAGAGACAGGAGCTAAAACGGCCTGTTTCAGACAGAGGCTGAACTGAGGGGCTGCATAAAGGACCAGTAGAAGATAAATAAGGAGTTTTTAACTGGAAATCATGCAAAGATATTCCAGTAGAGCCCCAGAATATTAATATAGAGCTGGAAATGTGCAGAATATTTGTCCTTTAATGATTAAAGTGAAAGGGAGGGTGAGTGGAAATGACATCAACAAATGTCTGCTGGTGTGGCCATCACAGTCCCACAATTAAATCTTTATTAAAGGTTAATGCAGCCAAACCTAAGTTTAGTTCAGTTCAGAGCAGCAAGGCAGCATAAAAACATGAAACTTGAAAACATAAACACAATAAAAACACAGCAAGACAATATAAGACATTAAAAAAGCTGCTACTGTTCACACAATTCAGACAATAGAGATGTTTGTTAAAAGCAAGAAAACAGCAACAAGAAGAAAAGCTGTGTGAGGAATTGAGAGGCCGTTTATAATATGTCAGAATTAAGAAGACTCATCACCAGCAGTGGAAAGTAACTGAGTACATTTATTCAAGTACTGTACTTAGGTACACTTTTGAGGTACTTGTACTTTACTTGAGTATTTCCATGTGATGCTACTTTCTACATTTCAGAGGGAAATATTATACTTTCTACTCCACTATATTTGTTTGACAGCTTTAGTTACTTTTCAGATGAAGATTTGACACAATGGATAATATAACAAGCTTTTAAAATACAACACATTGTTAAAGATGAAACCAGTGGTTTCCAACCTTTTTGTCTTTTGACGTCTTACAAAAAGCAGTGTGTAGTCGGGGTCACATTTCACATGTCTATGAGTTGTTAACAGCTCCACCAAATAGTGATTTTTCCCTCTAAACTTCTCACATGCTTTCATTTCAATAAATGTTCAAATGATCCAATATTTCAGCAAAAATCAAAGATTAGAGAAAAAGTCCAAAAACTGAAAACAGATTTGTGTATCAGAACTTTGTTTTTTCTTCTTTCCTCTCCCATTAATCATCTCACCACCCCTCAGATTTATCTGCTGACCCTTTGGAGGGGCCCCACCCCTAGGTTGGGAACCACTGGACTAAACTAGCTAACTGTATATAAAGTAGTGTAAACTAGCTCCACCTCCAGCAGCTACAACAGTAACATGCTGCTCTAACACTGATGCTTCACTATTAATAATCTAATGATGTCATATATAATAATATATCAGTCAGAGGGACCAAACCACTACTTTTACTGCAATACTTTAACTACATCAAGCTCATAATACTTATGTACTTTTACTGCAATACTTTAACTACATCAAGCTCATAATACTTATGTACTTTTACTGCAATACTTTAACTACATCAAGCTCATAATACTTATGTACTTTTACTGTAGTGGGATTTTTCATGCAGGAGTGTTGCTTGTAATGGAGTATTTAGATATGAATCTAAACAGCTCAGTAAAAGACGCTGGACGCAGAAACTGGAGTCTGATTCATTCTTGCGTCCACCTCACCTCCCCCCCAAAGCTCATTTCAACCCACCACTTTGCGGAGAAAGCAACCTTGCCTAATGTCCCACTTGAGCCCCCATAGTCGTAGGCTGTAATTAAAGGGTGATTAACAGGCTGGAGCTACATGAATGGGAGCCTAAATAGTCTAAATACCCCATGCTGCTCTGCTGTTGGACACAGCGTGGAGGACTTAATTGATTCGGGCTAATCAGCGGTCAGAATTAAAACAGTCACAGTTGTCTGGGAGAGATGAGAAAGAGGGGGGGAGAGGGGGGGAGGAAAAGTGAGAGGAAATGAGTGGAGGAGGAGAACAGAAGGTTGAGGCAAAAGAAAAGAGGAGGAGGAGGAGAAGTGAGGATGTGTGTTATTGTGGAGGGAAGAAGCAGCTCGGCAGAAGGCGTCTTGTAATATCCTGCATAAATTAAGACGCTCACACACACACACACACACACTGGCGGACATTAAAGGAACAGTTTGTCGGACAATTAGGTGATATGGAGACTCATTAGCATCGAACGTGACGGCCAATTACATGTCCGACTTTGGCATCATGACGACTCTGCAGCCCCAAAGTTTCAAGTTACAGTTAAAGGAAAATTCTTGTGTTTTTTAAAAATCTTTTAAGTCTTATTTTTGTATTTTTAGAAATGTTTTACTCACCAAATTAATCGCTTAGATTTGACTCCAACAGGGCGGAAACACGAGCGAAAAGACAGGTTGTAAACAAACCTTCAGTCGAGCCTGATTATTTAAAGGTCTGCTCCTCTCCCTCCTCACTGCTCCCCAACATTATTTTTGTTTTGTGAGTTAAATCATCATTTTCAGACAAGTGTTCTTGTAATTTGTCAGTCAGTTTTTTAAATAATTGAATAGATTGGCTGATATGTGTGGATTATCTTTGTTTACAGGTCAGATTAGTGGGTTAGCAGATATCTCTGGAATTAAATTTAATACATTTTTAAAGGTCAGTAGAAACATTTTATTGTTCCATGTTTCTGTTTCCACTCTGGTTTTAAAACAGAGTTTCTAACAAACAGAGAGATCGTTTACGACATTAAACACATAATGATGATTTCAGCTGCATTTTAATTGTTTAAGTTGATTTTCTCTGACAGCTGACAGTGTGGATGATTTTAACCTCTGATTCCATCACTGCAGCTCAGAATAATATAACTGGAAATAAACACAATAGCTTATCTTTTATTAGAAAAATAATTCACACTGTTAATTGGTTCCCATGACTATAAATGCAACATTTGAGTCAGATAGATTCATCAGTCATTAACTACTTTTACACTCTTTGCTTCGATAGCAGAAACAGTCTGACATTACTTTTAAGTTTTTTTATATGACATATTCAGATGGTTTCTTCATCATCCAGGAACAATGACCAACTACAATCTGAGTTAAACCAGCAGCAAACAACAGCGTAAGGTGACACTTGAGGAAAACCTACAAAACACCAACACTATGATAATGATTTCAGACTTTGACTGGTTGCTTTGACTCCAGCAGTGATGAAATATATGGAAAGAATTATGGTGAGCAAGCTGCAGTCTGCGGTGGACCCACAGTTAGACCCAGTAGTATAGTTCACATAGTTACTTAACATCTGGAGGATCACAAGGACTATGTCAGACTATTGTTTTTTTTAATTTCAGTTTTACATTTAACACTTGCAGCCCAACATATTACTTAACACACTGAATCAGCTCAATATCAACCCATTCATCATTAAGTGGTACCATTCATTCCTCATACTGCTCCCAGCATGTCAGTGACTGAATGCAGCAGCCACATTGAAAACCAATATATTGTAAAGTTTTCTGATGACACTGCCATGCTGGGACTTCCGGGCTAAATAACTCTGATGTCCAGCGTAAGTCTACCATCCATGTTTGACCCCAAATCTCTTGGTGATCATGCAGTGGTCATCAGTGACCACACCGTAGTGCAGATGGACTCTGGCTGTCCACATGGATAACTAACTAGTGTGGAAGGTCCATGTGGAGGATGTCTGCTCCAGGAAGTGCTGCTTATTCCATCATGCAGCAGCGGGGAGCCTCCTGGATGTATTATAAGAACTGGATACAAATCTTGGTCAAATCCAAGATGGCGACGGTCAAATTGCCAAACTAGAGGCTTTAAAACAGCAGGCCACAAACCAATGGGTGACGTCACAGTGGCCACGTCCATATTTTTTTACAGTCTATGTTACACGCATGATGAACACACACTCACCACCAGTTTGTCTTTAAACAATAATAATAATAATAATTGTTCAGTGTTATTATAAACCCTTGTAAATGAAAATCAACACTTCCTGTAGTTGTTTCACATTAAAGCATACTAGGAAAGAGAGGGATGGCTTTTAATGTGAAACATCTGTGCAGGAAGTGTTGAGCTTTCACTTTGTCCGATGATCAAATCCAATGGAAATTAATTATATTTTCTAGCATATTATAATTGATGCTCTCTCTTTTCTTTCTTAATAAAGGCATATTACACCTAATTTGAATCTAAACTCTTGAAAAAAACGTGTTGCCTGCAAGAAACCACTCTTAATCAACGCCCATTATTAAAACTGCAGTGTGATAACAGCCTGAAGTCTCAGACACAAGAGGCTCTCAGCAGCATATGTCACATTACACACAGTCACAGTGCTGAACGCTAAAAAAACGAGCCGTGTGAGAACCGCAGTCCTTCAAATAGCGTCATCAAATAACAACAGCACGACACGGCGCGGGAAACAATGGCCGCCTTGTATGTCGGCGTGTGTTTGGCACGACTCCGTGTTCAAATATGTCACAACAACATGTTCGGCTGCAGAGTGGAAGTGAAGTCGACGCCTCCGCTTCTCACAGAGCGAGTAAACTGCAAATGAATCAGAAGTGACACACACACACATAAAATAAACAGCCACAATCTCTCAGGAGTCAGACACACACACACATTCACATACATGTAATGATGAATTTAGGCCCAATAACAACAATCAACAACTTGAGTTTATCTCCTTATCTCTCTCTTCACATATAATCTCTGTAACAGCTGCTGGATGCAGGATGTTACTGTCACAGCTGACGTACACGATCACAAATAAATCTCCAAATTATATCTGTTAATTCTAATTATTCTTTTATATAGTTTTGTAATTTTGTGTTTTCTAACTTACTTTACTTAAGTGTGTGATTGAGTGTTTGAGAAAATGAGAATTAAAGGACCAGTGTGGAGGATTTAGTGGCATCTAGCGTTGAGGTTGCAGATTGCAACCAGCTGAGTACTCCTCCCCTCCCCTTCCAGGCGTGTAGCAGAACCTACGATGGCCACAAAACTCGCAAAAAACACGAAATGCCGTCTCTAGAGCCAGTGTTTGGTTTGTCTGTTCTGGGCTACTGTAGAAACATGGCGGTTCAACGTAGAAGAGGACCTGCTCCCTATGAAGATATAAAGGCTCGTTCATAAGTAACAAAAACACAACAATCCTTATTTTCAGGTAATTATACACTAATTAAAACATACTCATGAATATTATATTCCATTTCTGCCGAGTCCGTTCTGCTAGATGCCACTAAATTCTACACACTGGTCCTTTAAAGGCCCGGTCACACCAGCATTTAAAACGGCAACATTTTGGACCAAAATCTCTTAAAGGAAGGGTTCACAATTTTTCATGTGTGTCTTAAACCAACAGTCAAGAATCCAAATGAACAGTGAAACCTGTTTATCTTGCTGTAATCATTCCTCCTGTTCATACTGACCATTAGAAGATCCCTTCATAATGACCTTACAATGGAAGTGATGGAGGACAAAATCCACAGTCCTCCTTCTGTGTAAAAATGTATTTAAAAGTTTATCTGAAGCTAATATGAAGCTCCAGCGTCCAAATGAGTCAAATCAAGTAGATATCTTTCAACGTTACAGTCTTTTTAGTGCCAAAGTTCCTCTTTTTGTTACTATACTTCCACCTGCAGCTCAACAGGGAAACACTGTCCGAGGAAACACAAAGAGGGAATTTGATGCTAAAAAGACTGTAAATGTGTCAGATATCCACTTGATATGACTAACTCAGACTGATGAAGCTGAAAAGAAGCTTCACACAGACTTTTAAATACATTTTTGCACAAAAAGTGGTTTGAACGTCTAAAAGTAAGAGCTGCAGTGGTGCCGATTTTTTGTAGAATATGGAACGTAAACTCCAGGAACACGCTTCATTTTTTTTCAGAAAGAACGATAAAAGTTTCCACATCACACTTGTTTAAACTGCATACTGGACCACGATTGGCTCCATACTGGTTGTGATGTCATAAGTCCTGCAGGTGCGTCCAGGTGTTAAACTGAGATTTAAGGTGAGCTTAAAAACAAACTGCACAGAGAAGAAGAAGAAGACATTTATAAAGAACGGATACCAGTTTTTTACATGTCGATGTTGTCGAGCTGCTCTGTGTTGACTCAGTGATTTAACAGATCTGGGTTCAGTCTGAGGTTTTTTTCTTCTTCTGCAACAAAGTTCAAGTGGGTGTTAACAGCTTAAATAAACAGTCTCACAGTCGACCAGCCGGGTGTTGCCTGGAGACACGTCGGCAGGTTGTTAGACAGTCCGGCGAGGGGAGATATCTCATTATCTTCAGCAAACATGTTGCTGTTCTGTCTGCTGCTCGGTCATAAATATGTTGTTTTAAGCTGATGTGGCTTTAGTTTCCCTCTTCAGTGTCACTTTGAATGATGGGACGCAGATTAGAGATGCATCATTTAGTCACATAGGCTGAACTAGAAAGCACTTAATCCTACAAATTACTACATTTGTTTTACAATTGTTTTCGTCATTTTTACTTTAATAGCTGACAATTGATACTAACAAGACATGTAGGGAGAGACACGGGATGACTTGCAGCAAAAAAGATAGAAAACCAGAAAACTGAATACTAGATAAAACAGATAAAGGACAATAATAAATAAAATAACTGTTGACAAAACAATCTGCTGCATGAAGCCGTTTACTTTTCATTTCTGGGTCATTTTTAAGTGAATTCAGTAACTACGGTGTCTGTAGCTTCTTCTTCGTAGCAACAGCGGCTGAGGCTCATGGGTATTGTAGTATTTTTTAGCCATCCACCAAAATCAGAATCAGCTTTATTGGCCAAGTATATTTATGCATGCAAGGAATTTGACTTTGGTTTCTAGTGGATCTCAGTGAACAAAGTTTAGGAAGATACAAAACAAGGACAACAAAGCTAAACAAAGACAATAAGCATCAACATATCACTGTTATATACAAGTGAGTAGCTAGCAGCAAAAAATGATTCCTGAGAAAAGAAGATGAGATCATTCAAACTGGTGGTCAGAAGATGAAGATATATGTTGGTTACGTTATCCAGGAGAGCCCTGAGTTCATGTGTTCAATAATAAGGAGAGGAGGAGATCGTTTAAAGATGAATTTGAAATGTGAATACTGACTGAGGAGAAACACTTGTGGATCCAGCGGACTCTCACACTTCACAACTCTACGTGAGGTGTCACTGGAGATTAAGATAAAGAACTGTTGTTGTGATTCATAGTGTGAAATATTAGAATAATAAAATGACTCTAAACATAATTTACAAACTCAAAAAGTTTATTTACTCTTTAAACTTTTGTTTTCTGCCTTTTGGGGGAGAATTTAAATTGAGTTTACAGTAAAAATCATTCAGTGGTTTGTTGGCTCGAGTTGAGACGAGTATCACATGACTTCATTATTTCACGACATTATGTGTGTGTGTGTGTGTGTGTGTGTGTGTGTGTGTGTGTGTGTGTGTGTGTGTGTGTGCGTGCGTGTGTGTGTGTGTGTGTGTCCCTAATGATACATCACTGGTTTGGTTAATGATGGAAGCCAAGCTGCAGGTACAGATGGCAGAGAGGAGACAGATACCAGCAACACACACACACACACACACACACACACACACACACACACACACTGAAATACACTCATACAGGTGAACTGATACATATACAGTTCATACACACACACACACAATATAGACGTCATATGACACCTACACACATCATACGTCCCTGTAGGTGTGTATTAGTTGTGTTTATGACCTGCTGGGAGCTAGTTAACCTTCCACTCAGGGGATCTAAACTCTCCACTCGTGTCTGACAACCATATAAACAAACAAACAAACAAACAAACAAACAAACAAACAAACAACGCTGCTGCAGTTGTAGTTTGAGGGGAATAAATTACAGATGAATAGATACAAATACTGGTCAAAGAGAAGCAGAATAACGTCAGCACAGAGCACCAGGCTCCTGACTTTCTACATCAACATTAGCTTTAGATTAGAGTAGGTGTAACGTTCTTCCTCACTGGTCAGTTTCAGCTCTGCTGGTGTTTGTCTGTAGTGATGTAGGTGAGTAGAGGAGCTACGAGTGACGGACGGACAGACAAATGAACTACTGACATGTGTAATCACACACTGAAGCTCCTGATTAGTAAAACAGTCAATAATATCTCTCTTCAGAAGTTGATTTAGCTGTTTGACCTGTTGCTCTGCCATTAATAAGAAGCATCTGATATTATCCTGTAGTTTTTATTTGTTGATTTGACTAAATTAACACTGATACACCAGTGCTGCCTCTGTGGACGTTTGGCTCATTTATATGTACAGATGTTTAAATGAATAAATAACTAATAAACTACATACATGTTACTACTTTTCTATAAAACATAATAAGTATATATGACAGAAAATGTGTGAGTGAGGGCTCTTACTTTCTAAACACGTCTGTACTGTCATTCATTTTGTGCAGTTTATATCTCCCTCAACACACACACACACACACACACACACACACACACACACACACACACACCTGAGCTCAGCAGTCGGTCTGCGCCACACCTGGCAGGAGTGTGTGTGTGTGTGTGTGTGTGTGTGTGTGTGTGTGTGAAGCCCATGTTAATTGTGACCTGTGGGCTCTGTGTGAAGGCTTGGTATAATTATCTGTGTAATTGTCGTGTATTTTGTAAAGTGCCAGATCATTTAATTCAGGATTAACTCTTCTCACCTCCAACGGCCGAGGGCGGTGCTCTGCCAAACCCCCCCCCCCCCCCCCCCCCCCCCCCCATCACACACACACACACACACACACACACACACACACACACACACATCCAGTCTGTCCCTAATGACACCCGAGGGTGCTGCAATATTCATAAGGAGGTAAAAGGGTTAAACCTTGTTCTTAACTGATGTCTCTCTCTTTTTTCTCTGTTGCGCACACACACACACACACACACACACACACACACAAATACACACACACACACACAAATACACACACACACACACATACACACACACACACACACACAAACACACACACACTTTCTCACTTTCATTCCTGCTCTGTCGTTCTTTTTGTTCTTTCTCTGACACGTCTGGAGTTAAGGAGGATATCAAGTCGCTCGCCCATCTGTGATGCAGTCTGCATGAAGCTGACACACACACACACACACACACACACACACACACATATACACACAAGCAGTACACACTGCAATACACACTAATTTACATGTACATTCATTTTTTTCCATGTGTACCTACAAACACACACATCCACAGAGGCACATACTCATATTCAATATATACATATATATATATATATATATATATATATATATATATATATATACATTTTTGGAAATCTACTCACATGGACAATTTATGGATTTATGTCTGAACAAACGTGCATGCAGTGATGCAGTTTATACCATGACATAAGGATTGAAACATTAACCACATATTAGATTACAGTTTTTTATGATCAGTTACCTGCAGGGATCAATACTGAGTCCACATGTTCAAACTCTTCACACAGTCAAACACAAACAAGCAACAAAACATTTGACATGTTTACATCCTCACTTCCAAACTCTTCAGTTTATGTTCAAACACTAACATGTATTCATACTGAAATACATCTATATTCAACCAAAACACAAGACGAAAGCTTCCTGCTGCATTTCTATGACTCGTTTCCTGTAGATACACTGTAGTACGTTCTATAGAGAGCTACACATCTGACTGTATTCCTTGCATGGAAAGAAGACATTACCCAAGAATTCCCTGGAAAAGGAAAAGCTTTATTCCAGGTCAACCAGTGGCTCACCTGGCTGGAGACCGCAGAGAAAGAGGAGTCTGAGGACGACGCAGATTGAGGAAACCAAGCAGAAGCATCATGGTGTAGAAGATCGACTTAATCTTTAACATTACACTCGCCTTTCCTTTTTATTAAACTCCATGCTTAAGTTAACCACTATCATGTGGCACTCAGCTGCTTCTGTTTGCAAATATAAACCGAAAGCTTGTACCTGTAGGGCCTCATGTGTTACCACCCGTACCGTGACGATAGGCTGAGAAGCATCATTTGATCTGTTGCCTAATGGATGTTTGTTTTTTTTTTTGTGTTTTTTTTGGGTCTGTGTCCTGATCAGCTACATGAATTCTGAAGTCTGGAGTGGCTCAACCATGTGGTTTTTTGTTGTTTGTACACTCTACACACATTTATACACTATCGACCATTAAACTACATAAACACAATAAAACAGTGATGTAATAAAAAGATTGTTGTTGTGTTTTTATCTCAGTGTGTCTGATTGACAGGTGAGTTGTTGTGTTTGTGCCTGATGGAAGGATTTGCACCTGTGTGTTCAACATGTGGACTCAGTGTTGATTCAGGATCCTAGTGGTCTGAGGGTGGAAACTCTTCCTGAGCCTCTCGGTGTCGGCCTGGTGTATTTGGTACCTTATTCCCGACTGCAGCAGGGAGAAAAGTCCGTTATCAGGGTGGTTGGGATCCTTAATGACTCTCTCAGCCTTATTCTTACAGCGCCTGGTGTAAATATCCTTTAGGCAGGATAGAGCACCGTCTATTGTATGTTGAGCTGAACTTTGCAGGGCCTTGCAGTCCTGTTCACTGCTGTTTTTGTACCAGGCAGTGATTTTCCCCATCAGGACGCTCTCAATGGTGCAGGAGTAGAAATTCCTCAGTATCTGAGGTGAAACGGTCTCTACCTTTCCTTTCTCACTACTGAGTCAGTATGCAGCTTCGCGTCGGGGTCCTGCATCACCCTGTTGGGGTTCTTTTCACAATAATGACCCGCTCGCTGTACATCATCCCTCACATATGTGACAATGATTTGTAGCAATTTGACAAACACTTGCAGAAACTGTGAGAGGTGATGAGTTTCTTTCTTTCTTTCTTCACTCCAGAGCTCTTAATCCTCTAAACTCTCGTATTCAGACTACTGAACCCTTCCTGAAACACTCAGACAGCCAAGGTATGTGTGTGTGTGTGTGTGTGTGTGTGTGTGTGTGTGTGTGTGTGCGCACGTGTGTGTGTGTGATGTAACACACTAACATCAGACTGACAGCAGTGTAACTCAATAGCCTGTTTGATCGGCCAGTTTTCAGTCACGCTCATCCTGACTCAACTAAAGAGCCTGCAGCGAGGAAATCACACACTGCTATATGTGTGTGTGTGTGTGTGTGTGTGTGTGTGTGTGTGTGTGTGTGTGTCCATCTAAATGAAAATATGTTTGAGTGACAGAAGAAGAAAAGTGAGATATTAATGAAGAGAGAAAGTTTCCCTTTAGGTTATAAAGACTTTTTTTCTTTGTGACAGTTTTATTAAAAAAAACAAATAAATAAAAATATATTTATATAAATAAATTATTTTAAAAATAATCATGTCATCAGAAGGTTCACACACTACAAGGATTCACTCAGTTCATGTCAGTATTTAGTACAGGAACTAGACAGCAGGGACGACCAAAACCACCTGATCTTTGTCAGTTTTTGACTATTAGCAGTGGATCCTCGTGTTGTTTGTAATTTGAGCACGAGGAAATGTGTATTTGTAAAATCATGAAGGGGACACAACACACGTTTCTATTCCACTTAGCAATGCTCCAGCAGATGATGGTATAAAATGGAAGGAAAAGACTAGAGGCAAGTAAAGATCAGTGTAAACACTGCAGGTTAAAGCAAAACCGAATATCATTTCTGATTTTTGCATATTTGTACAAATATTTGCACAATTCATTTATGTGGTCTAAAATATTGGAAGTTACTGTCATGTTTGGAGATTTTGAATTTCTTTTTGTTCATTTCTTATTTAATTTATTCCATTTCTGCTTTTTTTCTGTACCTGCAGCACTTCAGCTTTTATTTTGTAGTTTGTAACATGATCAGAATCTTACCTTTTGATTTAGTTTTAGCAAAGACGCCGATGAACCAGCTGAGTTATTTTGAGTTATTTCTGGTGTCGTTGGTTCGTGCAATAAAAGTCTTGTTCATTTTTCTCATAGATGTTGTTTTGTGAGTCACACTTGAAGCTCTTCTGCAGCTTGGAGCTTAAAGCTCTTTAAAAACTATACTAAAGCATTTTAAATTCATTACCGCTGGCGTCTTCTTCATTGCAACAGCAGCTGAGGCTCATGGGTATTGTAGTATTTAGTCGTCCAACAAAATGACGGACAAAACATGATTTCTTAGACACAAACTATGTCCATAATATAAACTTATAGGATTATTACATTATCCAGCAGAGCACTGAGTCTCTGTGTTCAGAAACATTGAGGATATTGTTGATAAAATAAAAATAAAAGTGAATAAAGAATGAGGAACAGAATGAAAAACACTTCATGAACCAAACTGTCGCCACCACAGCCGTGTGATTTTACTTTAAAAACACACGGCTGCACCAGTGATTATTTTTCATGTGTCATTTATATTTGACATCAATTTGACATAAAATAATCTTTTGTTGTTCAAAGAAAATAACTGAGCTGCACCCCGACTTTCCCAGAGAGCCACAAGTTACTCTTTCAATGTAATCATTTCATCAGCAGATAAAACCGGGGATTCGCTTAGCATGCAATTAAAATTCTTCAGCCTATTGATGGAAAGACCTATAAAAACTACTCACCCCCTGGCCCTGTTCATACCTGGCGTTAACATGCGTCTTGGGTGATCTGATCATAGTTTTAAGTACATCAGTTCACACCTCTCATTAAAATGCGTCTCCACATGCGTCTCGAGTGACTTCTTGATGATGATCTATATGCAAATAAATATGTACATCATTTCTGTTATCAAAGACCGAATGTGGTGCAGAGGACTGAGGAGAGACTCAGCTGTAGGACATTTCACTGTTAGGAGCGGCTGAGATTGTCACTACAATGAGAATAGCTGGTCCACCTTAAAGGTCAGTCCACCTTAAGTGAGGTCAGGTTAGGCTAACCAATTGTTGCTAACTTCACTTTAATCAGCAGGTGGCCAGCAGGACACGGGAACTTGGGTTGGGTCTTGAGGAGTTTTATCATTTATTCACTGACAAACAGCCTAAACTGTTCACACACTGCACTGCTGCGTTCACAGATATACTGATAACTTTATACTCTCTGGTCACCTGCTCTCGTTGTTTCGCACTTTAATATGACACCTTTGGCACGCAAATGAGTACATACCTAGGATGTCAGGTGAGTAGGCAGTCCTTCAGTGTGGCCCAGGACACATTAGGACCACACTGCTAAAAGAATGTGGCCATAAGCGGCCCAGACCACCTCCGAATGTGGTCTGAGAGATGGGGTCTCAGTGCATCCTAAACACGTCTCGGGTGCATTCACACCTGTACTTAGAGCTGATCTGATCAACGTCAATCACATTTAATGCCAGGTGTGAACAGAGCTGATTCACTGTAATCTAGTTTCACACAAACGCTGCTGTGCAGAGCAAACTAGGTTCGTGCTGTCAGTGTTTACATACCACAGAGGTACATGATTGGCATTTGGCATGTAGCTTTCTCTGCTAAAAGGATTTTAAACACCAACACACACACACACTAAGTTGTAACGTTAAGTGACAGAGAGAATCTGACAAAGAGGAAAGAAGCTGCCTCAAGATCATTTTCAAAACAAAAAAACAATACAAAAAATAAAAATAGCAAGACTAAAAACAAGTCTGAAGAGCTGTTACTGACCCCTAGAGGCTGCAACGCTCATTGCATCCCACAAGACAAACATTTTATTTGGTGGTTAAGTGGTTAAACCGCTGCAGCTGACATGCACCTTGTTAAAGATGTGACAGCATGTCAGAGCTGCACAGACACTGTATTCATCTTTATGTTTCTGATACCAGTGGAAATCGCTTCTGAGTTTATATCGACTTCAGTGAATTCTGAAACAAACTTTCTTGTGAGTCCTGACATTTAAGGAGACTGAGCCGCTGTGTTATGAGACAGTTGATGGTACAAATACATCTACTGAATAAACTGAGCTTATTTACCGGATAGAGCTAGCTGGCAGTTAAGTTAAGTTAAGTACCTGGAAGCTACTTTGGTGAGCTATGGTGGCTGCTACAGCTGTTAGCTTGCTAGCTACAGTAGCTTTACAACTAACAACTGTTTTTTTTTTTTGAAAAATAAATTATACTTTATTTACACTACTTTATAAATTATAAAGTTAAAGTTACTTTGAGATCCACTAGCTTAAACTAGCTAAAACGTTAGCTACCATGGCCGATTATTTTGGCTGCTACAGTTATGTTATCGTTAGCTTGCCAGCTACAGTAGCTCTACAACTTGTCACACCAAGCTTCCAGATTCACCTACTTCACAAGGACACACAGATAAATTAATCCATCTATCTACTGTATCTATTGTATTTATCAATTAATCATCAATCCATTATGGCAGACTAACAGGGCGGGTGTGTTGAGCGGTTTTTGTAATCGTGAGTCATTTACAACATTTATATCTGATTGAATCACACATTGTTTCTCTGCCCTCTCGACATTGTGCCACATCCAAAAAAGCCACATTCATCACCGCAGCTGTCTACGCCATCACTGTCACTCAGGTATGTTGATAGCTGGCATCAGTGACTATTTGTGTCAGATGAGTTTAATGGATGTTTTAAAGTGTAATTTATGGCCACTTGTCACAACCGGTTTACACTGCCAAATGCCAAAGCTTCCCTCCCTCGCTCTGAGAAAGAAAATGCCTTCTGCTACAATCATCGACTCATCTGGCTGCTAAAATACCTGTTATTATCCCCCGACAGGTATGAAGACCTACAACCCAGTTTCCCTCCGCTCACACGTGGTAGGTAATTTCCACGCTTCCATCTTTTAAAAGAGATGAGAAAAAAGCAAACATACCACCGTGCTGCATTGGCTCGAGGTGTACCGTCTGACTGTCCGACTGTCTGTAAATTTACTACCAGACTTCTTCTGTCTGCTTAAATATATCATTATTTTCACATTTCCTTCCTGAATGGGTCTGGTCTACACTCTGAAGAATAAAGGCTCAACCAGGGGGAGTTTATACATGAACACATGGTGTCATTTTTACTGTCTTGTATGTTTATTATAGTTGAATGTTTATAATGTTCACTATCTTACTTCAACAGTTAGGATGCTAATATTTGCGATTTAGCACTAAATTTTGACCTGATGATGGCACTAGATGAAAAGTTAAAGGGGACCTATTCAGGTTGTTGTGGTTTTCTGTTATTTATATCCTGTTCTGATGTCGGATGTTACCTGCTCTGAATGCTTCGTTTGCGACGTTTTTTTCTACATTGCTGATGTCGGCTCATCGTGCATGCACATAAACAGCCGTCTGTTCTGTAGCCTTTGTTGCTAAGGTGGTTGCTAAGATGTTTCCATGTGTTGTTCTCATATTTCAGATGTGATTCAGCTCCAACATGTACGGATAGATTTGGCAAGTTGACATTTGGAGTAAAGAAGGATAAAAGGAAGTGAAATCCTACTACTATAGTTTGTTTACGTAGCCTCTGGAGCCGGAGGAAGCTTCCTGAAAGCTGACCAATCAGAACAGAGTGGGCTCATCAGGAGGCGGGCCTTAAAGAGACAGGAGCTAAAAGAAGGTTGAGGATTGGCAGAGGATAAGCATGTGCCAAAATCTACTTTTTATTGTAAAATTAATTCATTTATTCCATGTTAGGTCTCATTACAGTCACATGTTTATGTCATAATTTTTTGCACCAAATTCAATTATTTGAATTGAATTGTGACGATCAAAGGATTCACAAGTGGCTTTAAAGTAAATCAGCACAGAGGTACGTTGTTCAAATTTGGTGATATTTGATACATAAATTTGTTCTATCATGTCTTAATATTTTATTATCAGGTAAAGTATTTTGAATTGTATTTTAATGGTATTATAAACTTGAACTTGCTCACACCATAAGGATAATTTATGGTCAAAATCTATTTTAGTTTGTGGCCATTAAAAACATCCACACTCACAAGCTGGCAGCGGACTGAAGGTAATTTGCCTCCTTGATTCACTATTTATCTAATTATCTAATAATTGACTTCTAGAATAGTCATGAATAAACAAATTAAAGAAGAGACTGTGATTAATCTGAACAGGTTCCTGCAGGTCTTGTGTATGGGGTGGTATGGGGGGGTGGGGGGCTGAAGTGTTGGGGGGCGGGAAAGGGGAGGAGGGTCCATTCTTATCTGATCCAGACCACTTTAGGAAGACACCTGTGGTATCCAGGACGATATATTACCACATAAGTATCCGTAAAGCCCCCTCAGGTTTAGTGTTGGAGGTGGGCAGAGCTGTCAGACAGCTGCAGGCAGGAAGTAAAGACGACAGATGGGAACGCCTTTTATTTATGGAACGCTGAAATGAGGAAATTTAACAAGCGTCGGGCAGCGAAGATGATGAGGTTCAAGATCAGGAGAGATAAGAGAGAAAAATGGGACAACAAGAAATATTAACAACTGCCCAAACTTAATAAGTTTTGATCGGTACATTCAATAATACTACTAACAAGAAACTGGCTCACTTTTAACCTGGTTGAATCACCATGGTAACCTGCTCCAAGTGTGCAATAAAAGGATACTCAAGAGAATCAAAACAGTTTTTACATTTTTACAGTAAAATTACTTTTCACTTAATTTCCCAGATTATTATGTCAAAGATAGAAACATTTTTTACAGACAAACGTCCACTCGGGTTTCAAACATGATTTCTGACAGACGGATAATTTACCACACTGACAGACATATGAATGGTCATTACAGCTGTATTTTATTGCACTAAGTTTCTTTTATCGCTGACAGGATCCTGACAGCGTGGCTGCTTTTACATTCTTACTCTATTATTGCAGCTCCGGAAACCATGAAGTGACATTGTGAGTATTAAATCCGTCTAAACTCAACAAGATGGAGATAAATCTACAGTTAGTTTAGTAAACTATAAAGGCAACAGTTTGCAACTGTCTGTATGTTTCCTGTCTGCAGCAGAAACAGCTGTATGTTGCTTTTATTCATTATAGTTCATAAAAAAGTCAAAATGTCAGATGGGCAAACAGATTATTAATGGATAATCCATTTCTCCATACTCACTCTACACTATTGACCATGTTGCCAACAGTATTTAAAAAGTCCTCCTGTAGTAGAAATGTGCAAGTCGGTGCCCTAGACTGAGAAAAACTTTCTAACAGCATAATGCCACATAACTGATTCAAACAAAATATACTGATATATTAGTAAGAATCCACTGATCACACAGATTAGCCGTTAGCCTTATATTTAATGTTTAAATATATTTGGACTGATACTACAGCTTATTCTTCTGTTCTAGTTGTGTGATTCTATTGTATATTTCATCCTTCAATAAGTCTTTGTTAACAAAAGTCAAAAGTACCTCCGTCCACATTAAAACACCAAAACAGGTAACTCTCCTCCTACTGGCCATGTGAGGAGGACAGATGAGAAAGTCAGCCACAGAAAACCAGCGAAGAAGAAACGGTCTATTATATTATATTATATTATATTTTATATTATTGCAGCAGATTCCAACAGTTTGAGCAGAGAAAGGTGGTCGATAACTACGTTTACCTCTAAACAAGCTGTCAAAGTAAACAGTGAAAAGAACAACACTCGCATGATGCTGTCCGCCATTTTTGTTGTTGTCGTTGTGTTCCTTCTTCTTCTTCTTCTTCATCTTCCAATGAATCACTGCACTACTGCCACCATCTGTTCTGTCAGTGATATGACAGCGTTTCTACTCATACACACTATAACGCTGAGCCGGCGTTTTCACATTTACACACTTTGGAGAACATTTTGGAAAAAGCTCCGTTTTCAGGGGAGAAAAGCGCTGGATGGAGGGCCGAATTTTACAAATTTAGCTGGCTTAGTGTGGACATGAACTGAGGTGAAATTTGTGAGACATCTCCTAATCTTGTCCATCGTTTGCTTTGGTCACGTCGTCCTGTCAGCGTCTCTCTTTGATCTGCTGATCTTACCTGCTGGACGAGCTCAGAGGATGTTTATTCCACACCTAAAGTGTTGAAAGGTATCAAGAGGAGGGGCGGCTCAGGTGAGCGTGTGTGTGTGTTCTCAGTCAGGTGTATATGTGTGTGTGTGTGTGTGTGTGTGTTCTCAGTCAGGTGTGTGTGTGTATGTGTGTGCGTCCTCTGTGCCCCCAGGCTCTTCCTGTAGCGGCGTATGTTTCCAACCCTCAGGTGTGGGGACTTTTCAGGCTTTAAGTGAGGCCATAACAGCTCCCCAGTGAAGACAATTAGCTGCTAAACACCTCCCTGCTCACCTCACCACTGTTTGTTTACCCGCCCGCTGGCCGCCATGAGGTTGCCATGTTTACTTTTTGTCCTTGTGAATGTTCAACCATGTAGCGGAGGGCCAACAGGTACGTCCGGAGGATCGGAGAAGAAAAGAGGAAAAATAGAAAGAAAAACAAGTTTGTTGATGTGATGCAGACGCTCTGACACCTGAAACATCCTCTGACAGACGTCGACTTCTTACTTTCATGCATTTGTATCCACTCATGTTACCACATGGCCGATCAATTTTCACAATAAATTTCATTTCTGTAATATTTGACTTTAAGTCCGTCTATTGAGCATTTATAATCAGTGTATAAACAGTTAATAAATGGTTTATAAGTTACAATAATGCAGCTGTCAGCAGATATAAGTGTTTATTAATGTTAGTCAACAACTATAACTCCTCCTGTGGACACCTAAAAGTGTCTGCTGCTGTATAAACAGATAATAAATGATAATATAGTAAAGCACAGCTGTAACAATATAAAATATGTTTTCATAAGTTATAACTGTTAACAAATACTGAACATTAATAAACACTTAAAAATATCCTTATATCTTCTCATAACTGACATTATAGTGTGTTATAAACCATTTATAAACTGCTTATGAATGCAAAGTGTGGTGAATTTAAGTAACATGTTATTTTAATTGCTGTAAGGGTAAAAACAGTAAACTGTGAATTATATGCTCTCAAAATACAAACTGAGCCATGATATTACTGATAAAAATACTAATTTTCCCACATACTACTAGCATGATGAGAGGACAGGAAGTATCAGATTTTCACAGCAAGGCAACAATAGAAGGTGTGACCCACGTCAGCTGACCCACCCGTCAAAACTCAGAGAGTGAAAACAGGAAGTGCTCTGCTCCAACAAAGTCTGACAACAGTTTAGATCCGACGCAAAATCAAAAACACTTACCAACCAACATCTCCTATATTCTAGATCAGAGCTTGTTCAGTTATTAGTTGGCGATTCATTTTCTGTGTCGATGCCACTCGTTGCTTTACCTTTAATCTGTCTATATGAAAACTGATACAAATTTCTATTAAACTAACTATAATAAAAAGGAAGACGAAGAGAAGAGTTTTTGATTCAGTCGGCCAGAACAAAAGAGACCAGAAACATCTTTTCAGATCATTCCACCACTTCTTATTTGGGACTCTGACTTCACCAAACACTCGTGGACTTCAGACGTCTGTGGACTTGTCTCCGACGCCGCCAGCTACATATTGAAATGTTCATTTTTAGAGCCGAGACGTGGAGGCCATTTGCACCGAGAGCCGGGTGACGCCCGAGGTCGTGCCGAGACACATCGTCCATCAGGGTCCCCGTAAACACCCTGCTGGGTGTCCGTCGTCCTCGTCCCCGACTACTGTGTGTGTGTGTCACATGAATATACAAGGTGTGACTTTATAATCGAGTCGTATCTGTGAGTTAACAGTCAGTCCTGAGATGAAACCTGTCTGTCTTTGTGATAACTTTACTCACTGGATATAGAACAACTTCAACCTTTACTGCAGTAAAAGTAGAACAATAGCAGAACAAAACACAAGAAAACTCCTGCATTCAATATTTTAATAAAAGGAAAGTATCAGCAGTCAGATGTGACTTAAATATTGAAGGTAAAGAGCATAAAAAACCTCATATGGCTCATTTTCTATTTCTATATTTTGGAATTTCAGCTGAAAAAGACAAAATGACAAACAGAGAGACGGAAAGATTAAAGGAAAAGAAGGAAGGAGGAAAGGAGAAAGAAAGGATGTATTAAAAGATGGATTAAAAGAAGGAGGAAATGAGGAAAGAGGGCAGGAGAGAAAAAGAAAAGATAAAAAGGACCAAAGGAAGGAAAAATAAGGATAGAGAGATTAAAGGAATAAAGGAAGGAAGAGAAGGGATAAAGAATATAAGGGAAGAAATTAAAACAGAAAGGAAATAGTAACAGAAGGAAGGAAAGACAAACAAAGAAAGAAAGGGAGGGAAAAGAAAGGAATGATGAAAATAGACAAGAAAAGGCGGATTGAAAGAAGGAAGACATAAAGAAGAAATGACATTAACAGAAAGAAAGAAAGAAGGATGATTGAAAGGAAGGATTTGAATCAAAAATATTAAAATATAGAAGGAAAAAAAGGAGGAGAGAAGAATTAAAAGAGGAAGTGAAAGACCCTGTATTTGATTGACCGTCATGACAGATCAGCTAGTTACTTTAGCTTAGCAGTTAGCGATAGCTTCTCTCTCTCCTGCTCTCTCTTGCTCAGTGTGTCGTATGTTTTAGTTATTCCTCTGCCTCCTTTAGTGATTATGGTACATGTAATGAATGTAGTTTATTTGCCACGATGGAGGCGAAGCTCAGTGAATTACTATGGAAACACAATCATTAGCTGCTGTAGTTAGCAGCTAAAGCCCCAAGATGCCAACGCGAGGCGATCCAGCGTAAATCTCCCCCCAGCAGCTCCCGACCAGCTGGGAAGCCAGTAGTAACATGTTACTCCAAGCCAAAAAAAACAAAGGAAAATATATTTTTTAAGACAACACGATAGTCGCATAAGCTATTATATTTTTTTATAATTTAATGTGTATTTGAAAATTTGAGAATCATGGCCCGTCCCTAATGGATAATCAGGTGTTGTGATCTCAGACTGCAGAGGAAACGACAACCAGACAGATTCTAAAATAAGCCGAGGAAACAAGTTCAGGGTTTAAATAAGACTGAATCTGTTCAGTGTCTCTGTTTTACTGCTGTTGCCTCAAAGAGCGCGTCCTTCCACACACAGACAAACGTGGTCGGACAACATTCCCCTGAAAGGAAACTCACAAAGACATTATGTTGGTCGTCTCTCTGTCAGTTTCTGTCATCTCAGACGCATTAAAAGAAGTCTTAAAGTCGACTGTCAGAACAAACGTCTCCATGGTTCCTGTCAGTCCCTCACGTCTGATGAAACACTGACTGACTGTTCCTCTGACACTAACGTATACTTTGTGGTTCTTCATGGTGGAGAAATGAAGGAGACAGAAGACAAGTGATGACAGCTCTGAACCCTCTGAAGCTCACGACACAAACACGAGCGACATGCGGGAACATTTTCATTTTCATGTCCTAAAAACTCTGACTTTTCTCTCAGGTTTGTTTAGACGAGTTGAGGTTAAATTAATTGATTGATTGACTAATTGTCTCAGCTCTACATGAGGACATTTTAACTGTTGGCCAAACCTTATTGAAACATCAGTTATGGAGAGTTCCTCAGATGTGACATCAGAGAACTAAATATTTTCAACAAGGTGAGTTCAGGTTTATGAGGACTTTCTGGATTTCATTACTGATGTTGACATAAGAACATAATGATGCTTTTTGCATAGAATATACTGAATATACTGAACATCATGACTCAGTTCTGCAAAACTGCTGCTGTTTATAACACAAAGTAAAAACTCAGAACATGTTTAAGCTCCACATGTTGACGGTAAAACTTTAGTTAATGTCATTCGTTTGTTGTTGAACGTTTTTTCATCATCTCCAACACTGCTGCTTTTACAAGTTTGTCATGTTTGTGCAGGATGTTTGTGCAACTGTTCTGTGGTGTCAAAGGTGATTTTGGCCCTTGGAAATGTTCTTGAGCTGGTTTTTCTATGTGGAGCTGAAATGATTAGTCAATAAAACAATTAGTCAATCAACAGAGGATCAGTTATGTAATTATTAACAGCTGTTTACTACGACTGAAATGGAAATATGCCAATAATAATAATCATCATCTGATAGTTGGATTGAATTGTGATGAATAAACACTCATGATTTCATGTTGCCACTTGATGTTTCATGTATTTTTTCATGTTTTATGTACTTTAGTCTGTCCGCTCATGTCTGTGTGTTCTAGACCTGCAACGATTGATCGATTAGTCGATTGACAGAAAAATACTCTGCAACTATTTTGATAAGCGATTAATCGTTTCAGGTATGAAACGTTTCACGTCATTTTATTAAGATTTGCGTCTGTTCTTGGTCTTGTGTGACTGTAAATTCAATATGTTTGGATTATGTTCACTTGTTTGAGCAAAACAGGAGATTTGAAGACGTCACCGCGGACTTCAGGAAACTGTGACGGACATTTTTCACTGTTTTCAGGCATTTTATAGACCAAACGATTAATCAATAATGAAAATATTAATTAGTTGCTGCTCTAGTGTGCTCTATGTTTTACCTAACTGCAAGACAAACTTCCCCTCCTTAGACAATAAACTTAAAGTTGAAATTGATCAAATCTAATCTCTGAATATTCATTATGTATTAAACTTGTTGATTCAAGTAACATTTAAAGTCCAAACTGGTGCGACTCGTAAATTTTGTTTGTACAAATTTCAGAGAAAAGTTTTAGTTTGAGAAAAATTCTCTTTAAGAATAAATCTGTTGTTATTTTGAGCCAGTTTGCATTCAGTGAGTGTTGGAAGGAGTTTTGAAATAACAAACAAGTGAGAAAGACAGATTAACATTAATATACCTGCAACACACCTGAGACTTATTTCACCTTTCAAACACTCCATCAGGAGACTCAGCGTTCCCCGATGGACCCATCAGAAAACTAAAAACCCTCCAATGACCAAGTCATATTCCTCACGGACGTCCTGATATTGTAATTAGTGTCCATCACCAACCAATCCCATCGTCCTCTGGGAGTGTTGTGAGGTAACAGTGTTTTTTTAACAGTAGAGAACTAACTGTTGATTTAAGACCAAAGAGGAGCTGAGGGTCCAAAGTTAAATCTAAAATATCAGTAAATATTAGGAGGCTTTCCACCTTAAACATGTGGTTCCACCTTAATATCTACAGTAACAAATACATGCAGACTGTTTTCTCTCAACATTTTTATCAGTTTTTACTTATTTTGTTTTATTTTTGCAATTTATTCATTTGATTTATTGTAAATAACTTAATTTCTTCATCTCAACTCTCAGTGCAGAGTTTAAGGTTAATTGGGTTACAATAACCAGTTCACTATGGGATCCTGTTTCAGGTTCATGATATACCTGAAATCTCCACAGCTGCACAACTAATACATCTCTTATCAAACATTTTCTCTCTCAGTGCTATTTCTTTTAAACAAAAAGCAATGAACATATCATTTAAGAAGGGAATTTTGACTAAGAAATGACAGTCTATGTATATAACATGGATGCATTATAATATGATGTAAATCATATTAATAGTAGCATCATTTTATCTACATATCATATAGGGACAAGCTGAAAAAATCACTTGAGCTATAGACTGTAAAACATCTGTTAAAACTGTGAATTACTAATATTTCCAGTGCATTACACAAACTTTCAATGAAAAAGGCACAAAAACTAGTTGGGATAAAAATACTTTACAAGGGCCGGATGTACGTGCACACGGCGGAAGACGTCTCTTATTATTTTCAGGAACATGGCGGGCGAGGAGCCGTTTGGTGCTGATGTTATTGTAACGTATTTAATATTCAACAGGTTTAGGTGAGACAAATCACCTGTGAAAACATTGCCAACAGTAAACAAGTCACGGATTCAAATACATCATCAGTGGAGTCTTGTGATTGGTTTGCTCTCCACGTGAAAGTGTCTTTCATCAGACGGACGTTAACCCTTTACATGCTCGTCCCTGCAATGTTGCTGCTTTCATTCATAACCCAGCCGTACCAGCATTTTCCCTGAAATGTTACAGGGGTCTTGAGGTGAGAAACTGGCAGCACAGATTTCCCTGAATATCGATCTCTGCTCCCATTCACACATGACTTCATGCAGGAAATGTTCCTGAACATTTCAGGGATAGTCTGCATGTGTGAAAGGGGCTATAAACAATATAAATAAAATGTTACAAGTAAAAATATGTATGTGTGTGTATGAATAGGGAACATGTTTTCCAACCTTGAGCTGTTCTATAAATAAAATGTTTACTGATTTGTACATTTGTATTTGGTGCCTGTATTATTTTTCTTGTGATTTGTGTCCCTGGTAGATTTATACTGTTAAATTGACAAGTTAAACTTATAGTCGAGTTTATGCTGGAAAAAGATACCATACATGTGGAGTTAGGAGAGTTTGAAAGGTGCTAAACAAACACTAGTTTGCACACTAGTGTTTATTTCCCTTGTTCTGCTCCCTCTTCCCACAGACTGTGACTACATGCACACTAATATTCCACTATTATTCCAAATATGACAATATACCGAATTTGATACAAGTCATGTAAACAGCGTATTCCATTTGGATATTCTGAATTAGGTCTTATTCCGAAAGTAGAATCTTCCAGTTAAGATTATTTGGGTTTTAGGAGCATTCTTTGGACGTGCATACAGCACATTCAGAATATGTGTCTCAGTTAGGTTTTTTACAGCAGTTTGCAGACTAGCCAACAGTTTGCAAGGCTGAGGTAGAGATGCATGCCCAAAGGTCAGAAGGAGATCACACTGATCTCTATAACTGAGTAGGCCGCCTACTGCATAAGTTGTATGTGTTGGAGTCTGTTCTCGTGCAAAAAGAATAGCTTGAAGAACACAGTTTTGCAAAACTTGCAGAACGGTAACAACGAAAGCTCAAATAATGTAAAACCATGTGGAAAACATGATGGAAATATGAAGTTTCTGTTAGTTTCCTGTATTCATGTGAGGAAGGTTACAGTCTCCTCATCGCTCCACACAGATCTGATGTTTTCAGTGATGTTTAATTCACATGATTCATGTACGTCATCATTTATTCACTCAGTCTGTTTACATTTGTTTTTTCTATCCACACGACTACTTTTACACAGACATTGAATTTCTGGCACAAATTGAGAATGTGAATAAAAACAGGTGGATGGAAACACACACAGAGAGTCTGAAGGGCCCATCAGACGGTTCTCTGATGTTCTCCTTGATCAGACAGCTGCCTGAAGGATTTGTGAGCGAAATCCAAAAGGATCTTTTCAGCCTGTAATTGGGGGAATTCTTGTAAATTAAGCTTTAAATTGAAACGGGGACTCCCTGAAACCCCTCGAGACTTCAGTTTGAGAACCGCCGCTGTACTCGCCCAAACTGTCAGTCAGCGGAGCGGAGCGCCAGGGGCCTACAGTCATCTCCTAAACGGTAATTTATGTGTTGTTGTGGAGGACAAATTGCTGCAGGAGGTGCACCATTAGCTAAACTGCATTTCAGAGCGACATGTTTTCACCTGCAGCACAGCTATGCTAAAAATGTCATAACTCAGCGCCGAGCCCCCGGCAGCCAGAGACACACAGACTTTATAGGAGGGAGGAGAAAGAGACACACTGTCAGAGATAAAATATACACTGTACTGTTTCTCACACACTCACAGACAGGTGAGCAAACACAAATACACATTTACAGTGACTGCTGTTAAGATCAGGGCTGGAAGAAGTATTCAGATACTTTACTTAAGTAAAAGTATCAATACAACAATGTAAAAATACTCCATTATGAGTAAAAGTCCTGCATGAAAAATCCTCCTATAGTAAAAGTACATAAGTATTATGAGCTTGATGTAGTTAAAGTATTGCAGTAAAAGTACATAAGTATTATGAGCTTGATGTAGTTAAAGTATTGCAGTAAAAGTACATAAGTATTATGAGCTTGATGTAGTTAAAGTATTGCAGTAAAAGTACATAAGTATTATGAGCTTGATGTAGTTAAAGTATTGCAGTAAAAGTAGTGGTTTGGTCCCTCTGACTGATATATTATTATATATGACATCATTAGATTATTAATAGTGAAGCATCAGTGTTAGAGCAGCATGTTACTGTTGTAGCTGCTGGAGGTGGAGCTAGTTTACACTACTTTATATACAGTTAGCTAGTTTAGTCCAGTGGTTCCCAACCTAGGGGTCGGGCCCCTCCAAAGGGTCAGCAGATAAATCTGAGGGGTGGTGAGATGATTAATGGGAGAGGAAAGAAGAAAAAACTAAGTTCTGATACACAAATCTGTTTTCAGTTTTTAGACTTTTTCTCTAATCTTTGATTTTTGCTGAAATATTGGATCATTTGAACATTTATTGAAATGAAAGCATGTGAGAAGTTTAGAGGGAAAAATCACTATTTGGTGGAGCTGTTAACAACTCATAGACATGTGAAATGTGACCCCGACTACACACTGCTTTTTGTAAGACGTCAAAAGCCAAAAAGGTTGGAAACCACTGGTTTCATCTTTAATAATGTTAAATCAATGTTTCACTATTGACTCTTCATCACAGAAACATTTTTAAAAATGAAGGTCTGGTCACAGAGAATATGATATGATTTATTTATGGATTACAGACAGACAGTACGAGGGATAACATACTTTTTACAAACTCAAATAGATTATTGGGAATTGACTCTATATGATTAGTGCTAAGTTACATGATTTCATTTCCATGAATAAAGACTGTAAATAAAGTTGTTTTCTGGCTGTTGTGTTCAGATCAGAGTTTTGATACTCAACAGTGAACATGTGGATCTGTGTGATTGTACTGAACTCTCCTCCTGCTTTAATAAAGTTTGAACATTCAGCTGCTGGGACAGTCAGCTCATAACAAACAGCACAGCGTCCTCTAGTGGTTCCACACTGAATCACATGCTGGATCTGAAGAAGCTGCACAGTTTTATAATCAGCAAAACAATAATCAGGTCAATTAGTTAAGTAAAAATAATGATATTACACTGTAGAAATACTAAAAATAAGGTTAAACATAAAAGTTCTGGACTCAAGACATTGACGTATTATCAAGAAACTGCTGTTTATTATGTATATACAGAATATTATACTGCTGCAGTATTATTGTTACTGAGTCACTGACATGTATTCAGGATTTTAACGTTGTTGCTGGTTGAGGTGAAACTGATTTTAACAGCTTTGTTTACTGTTTAGTTTGAGTTGAATCCAGAATAAGACACCAAGTGATCAAAGGTTTGTGTGTAAAATCTCACTCTTCAACATAACTTATAACTATATATTATAATTATGTACAAAGTGGCAGACAATGAAATTATTCAAGTATACAGCAGTATACAGTATATAGATAGATCGATAGTTTTGTGGATTAATTGAACAATTGTATGAATTTATATTAGATTATGAATTAATGATTTATAACATTTTGTTTTAATAAATATTTTTGAAAAATGTTCAAATCTTGTATAATTTATATAATTTATGCACAAAATGAAATGAAGAAGTGAGAAAATCCACTGAGCTCTGGTTTTAAAGACAAATGTTGATTATGTTTGAACAGCATGGCGTTCATATACAGTAAAAATTTCAACCTATATTCAAAAAAATGTGTTATTCTCTCCTGCAAACCAAATATATTGTCAACAAATGTCTTAAAAATCAGAATCTCTGTGTCTGTTTCTATTAATCAAACCTGCTGACAGTTTAAATTCATTTAAATTCTGTCAGTTTTTCCTCCGACAGATTTATTCTGCAGGAAACCAGAAAACTGCTCCTGAATTTATCCAGAAGTAACTTAGAAGTTAGAAGATGATGTTTAAATATTTAAACCAAGACTCTGTGTTTTATGGCTGCATTGTTCCATCAGATGGAAATAATTAACATGTCTGCTGCTTCTTTTTAGACACATTTTCCCCCAAAATCCAGCCTGATAGATGATGTATCTGTATATTTAAAGGAAGTCAGTGATGTAGAAAAACACATTTCAACACAATAAATATCTGTGGGTTTGGACAAAGTTTGGATAAACAAACAAACAGTTTTGTTATGATGACATCATCACAGGGTCCCGCTCGCCGACATGGTTTCTGGTTCTGCTGCAGATGTAAACGTTCAAATCTGATTGAAATAAAAACACAAATAAATAAAAATGCAGCTTTAAACAAACCTTACTCAACAGTATGTTGTGTTGTTCACTCTGGATGTTTATCTCAGGGTGGTAATTTATCTAATATCATTGTTTCTTCTGTATTTCTGTGTTTTGCAGCCTTTACCTGCTGCTCTGGTACATTGTCATGGGAGCTGTATTGTAGTTTTTCGTAGGTTTTAACGTCTGACAGCTGTAGTGCAGCAGAGTTGTCTCAGAATATGAAAGTAAAGCTTCATTTTTCAGAAAGACAGATGAAGGAGAGATTGTGTTGAGATACAGAAGCTGAACAGGAAGTGATGTCATGACTTTGGTGCCCTGTTGAGTCTTTGTAATGCAGTGACTTTATAGTAAACTTATTATACTTAATGAAATCTGGTTTTATATTATTCCATAATCTGACTTCATATTGACTTTATCACTGTGATCTCTTCTGGTACGTGATGTTATTATTACTATGCTGCTCTTCATACACATTAAAGAATCACTGGGTCGAAATTTGACCCAGTTTGGGTCGATAAAGCACCAAAACAACATCAGGTTAACTTTAGCAATCTGTTGTTGTGAGCCAGTGTTACAAACAACAAGCTTCAGCTAAAAACTCTCACAAATGTTTTGTTTATTGCACAATGCATATAACATTCAGAAGATATACAAGTTATTAACAATCAATAACAAACCGTGACATGTAAGTTTAAAAAGAGTAGAGATTATAACAAGCTTTAGTTTGGGTAAATAACCCAACAGGAAAATAAAAAATAAGACTAAAACTGGCTCAAAACAACATTAACCCAGTATTGTGTTTGTGCTTTATTGACCCAATTTTAACCCAGTTTTAGTGTATATATGCAGTACAGACAGTATGTGTGTGTGTGTGTGTGTGTGTGTGTGTGTGTGTGTGTGTGTGTGTGTGTGTGTGTCTGTTTCCTGTGAAATGTCTGTCAGGTTCGGTGCAGAAGCTTCCAGCAGCAGCAGCAAAGCAGCCAATCAGAGTGTGACAGACGAGTGAGAGTCCGACCATCTGTAGGTGGACTGATGCCGACGCAGCAACACACACACACACACACACACACACACACACACACACACACACACACACACACGCACACACCTACAAACTGTAGATAATAAAAACATGGAGGTAAATAATCACATTCGGTTGTGTTACTGTAGTTGTGTAAATTCCTTGTACTGTATATTTGTACTTTAAAGCTACTCTGTGCAGCTCTTGTATCCTTGAGGCCTAACAAACAAGTTAAATGCATTTTCTTCCTTTTCTTCCAAATAACATTTGCAGAGACAGTTTGTCTGATATTTTAAAACTTGCATTGTGCACCAATGTTACCTTTCTCAGCATGTTACCGCCGGCAACTGTCCATCAATAGAATAACATGAAACCAACCAGGAGATATGAGCAAAACAGGCCTCAAACCATCAAAACACTGCTGCACTGCGCCGACACTGGTGGTAAAAAACACCACCTTATCTTAAAAGCATCTATAATTGATTAATTTTATAATAATGTCTGAGCTGTCAGTGTGTAATGTAGCTCTTTATAGAACGTACTACAGTGTATCTACAGGAAATGCAGCAGGAAAGCTTTCAGTGGGCTTTATTTCTGACAGCACGTCTTGTTTTTTTGGTTGAATATAGATGTATTTCAGTGTGGTTCTGATCCGTATGAATACATGTTAGTGTTAAAACATAAACTGAAGAGTTTGGAAGTGAGGATGTAAACATGTCAAATGTTTTGTTGCTTGTTTGTGTTTGAAGTGAGAAAAGTATTGAGGACATTTGAAGGCTGTAGTCACTGAATGCTTTCTGTGTGTAAACAATGCTAAATGTGTCACAGTTTGATCCATGATTGTTGCTGTTGTGTCGACTTTGTGAAGAGTTTTGAACAAGTGGACTCAGTATTGATCCCTGCAGGGAACCAGCTGGATAAAACTGTAATATTCCAAAAGAGTCACAACCCTCCTCCTCTTGGCTGCAGCGCTGCATGTGTGCATTAAATCTGTTTATAAAAAGCACCAAATGAGATGTTTGGTTGTGTTTTGACTCCGTCTGGTCCATCAGTGTTGTATTAGCCATGAAGTGAATATGATTACATGTACTCCTCCCTCCAGTTTATCTTTTATCTTTTGCTAATTGCTCCATAATAGAAGCATAATCCCCCACGTTCATTAACAAAGGCTGAAAATTAAGTGTTGGCACCACATCTGCTCCGGAGCCCTCAGCGTCTATAAAAACGTGTGATCTGTGCACCACAGTGCTCTGAGTTATTACTATATAATTTCATTTATTTTATATTACTGCTGAGATAAAGCATTATAATCACTGCATGGGGAATTAAAAAATTAGCACAAAGCTGCAGTGCAGGAGTGTAGCTGGTGTCTATTTGCTGCCACAAATAGACACCAGCAGTCACCTCCAACAAAAGGTGAAAATTGCACCCTGGGGGGAACAGCTTTGAGGGGGGCAAAGGTGTAGATACACCCCTTCCTCTCTTTGTCTTTCCATCTCTGACTTTGGCTCTTCCCCCAAAAAAATCTGTAACTGTACCATCAGAGCTAGTTTGTGTTCGTGGCTGCAGGGGCCTCCGGGGAAGCTCATCCAGCAGCTGAACAAAGGCAACATCTTCGTGTTAGAGGCAGAAACTCTGTAAACAGCGAACTGTTCCTTTAAAGGACTTTTTTTTTTCAGTTCTGTATTAAGACAACAGTCAGGAGCCCAAAGGATCAGTGAAACCTGTTTTTCTTGCTGTAATCGTTGCTCCTGTTCATACTGACCGTTAGAAGATCCCGTCATAATACACTTTACAATGGAAGTGATGGGAGACAAAATCCACAGTCCTCCTTCTGCCCTTATGACCAGTGCTGGAAAGTAACTGAGTACATTTACTCAAGTACTGTACAAAACTGACAAAGATAAACTTTATCTGGAAAAACTGTCTTCAACCATTCAAGCATCACATTCAAAAAAAATTATTTATGAGGAATGTAATTGTTTCATCTCCCATGTCACTCAGGTGTTGTTTCATTGTGCTGTATGTGATTGTTTTAAACGAAAGATGTATGTCTTTACTGTATTGTAATAATATGATATTCAGATCCTTTACTTAAAGCTGTAGTGAAGAACTTTTACATATAAATCAATGTCCGTTACATTTAAGCCAAACAAGTTCACACAGTGCTGATTAAGCCTTTCACCACCAGGTACATCTCTCTGTATTTCACAGTATACAGAGGTTTTAATCTGGTGTCCGGTTTGACATTCCCACGCTGGCCGGATGAAAGCATACTGAGCATGCTCACCAGAGACTTCTGCCAGCCGAGCGGCTAACCTCCGGTTAGCTCTCTGCTAACTTGAATGGGGATCAATGAACGGATCAAATTCTGTTGATTTATGTTGATTTGATTCAACAGAACCGTTTTTCTTAAAAACCTCAAATACTTGAGTTCATTAAAGTCTCCTCCACTCAAACATGTGTTTCTTCTTCTTGACTGTGATGTTGTTCTTCTTCTCTGTTTCTCTGAGCTCACTTTAAATCTCAGTTTAACACCTGCAGGATTGATGACGTCACAACTAGTTTTGAGCCAATCATGGTCCAGTATGCGACTTACACAAGTGTGATGTGGAAACTTGAAGCCTCCAGTGCAACAAACACTGAGAATGGACTTTACAGTGAAGTAGTTCAACTCTGCAAACTAAACATATTTAAATATTTACAGATTCTGGAGTTGTTTCATGAAGGATGAGATGTCATTTTAAGAATTTTTAACTAATAAACTAATCTTTTTTTCATGGAAAACCGACATCAGACACACATTTTTATTCCAAGCAGAGTATTTTTATATTCTTAAAACATGTGAGGAGGATCTTTAAAGTTCAGACATTTAAAGTCAGTTTTGATTTTTTATATTGCCTGTAAAACTATTTTGGGTTTTAGTCAGAGCGATTCAAAAATGATTCTTCTGATCGTGTTTATTGGTCAGATTTTATAGCAAAAATCATCAGTTTTATGAAAGTCAAAGATAGATTGGATTCATGTTGTACAGACACACTGTGAGATACATAATCAAAGTCTAAAAATAAAAATCATGTGATATTTCTAAAGGAACTTTGCAACACATCTGATATATGTTTAATAAGTTATACTCTTCACAGCAACGCTGTCTCTGTATTTGAACACTGGTGGAGTTTATTGATCCACAGAGAGCTGCTGAGGCTCAGTGACACCACTGGATCTGATTATTTCAAATATCTTCATTTCTTTTTAAAGCCTAAATGTTCCTGTTTTCATGTTTTTTTATGTGTGAGTGAAGCAAACAGCTCCTCCTCTGACAGGATGTGATGCTGTGAGTGAACAGCAGGTGGCAGCAGACGCTCATGTTTCTGTTCCTCCAACACTTGAGTTTCACACAGTTTATATGTTCAGAGGTGGAAGAAATAAAACGCATCCTTTACTTTAGTAAAAGTAGTAAAACTACCATCAAATACTCCTTTACAAGTAAAAGTCCTGCATTCAACAATATATTGAAACTCTGAGAAATAAAATGTAGTGAATCATGAAACAGTTGAGTGTTTCTCTCTGACATGTGGAGGAAAAGTAGAAGGCGTGTCCACCAGTCCTCCCATAACACAGTCTAACTGGTCCCAGTATGAATCTAACAGTGGACAGACTGGTTTGATGATGGTGTGTGTATATTCAGTATTTATATGTTGTACATTATTCTATAAAGCTGTTTCTCTCCTGATTGTTCTGGAAACTTTCATGTACATGAAGGATGATATTAAAATATATTTTGCTTTCATAATCTGCTTTTCTCTTGTTTGTCTCTTTGTGAGCAACCTGACTTTCAGACATTTTCTTCTTCTTACGTCATTTCTTCTACGTGCTGTTTGACGGTTCTCTCGCTCTCTCTGTCTTTTTTTCCTTTTTGGAGTTTCACTTCACTTTTTGTTCTCGTAGTGTTGCAACTTCTTTTCTCCTTCTGAAGGTATTTATTGTAACTTTATTCTGTTTGTATTGTGACAGTTTTCACTGTTTGACTCTTGAATGACTCTTTGTTCATCTTGTTAGTTTAGTTCCAGTAGAAACAGCAGAAATCTGTAGTTCAGAACTCTACTAACAGTCAACACAAATCAACACGGTGGAAGTTTTCCTCCATTTTAGTGTCACTGTTCAAAGTGTCCAATAACAGCTGACAGTACTGAGTCAGTGTTCACAGATCAATAACACATTTTCGTCACATGCTGAGTAAAAATAAGAGTGACAGTTCATAAAAAGTACAAACAGAAGTAAAAACAGAGGTTAAAAAAATATCGTAATATACAATATACAGATTTTGTTTGGCAGTGATGGAGGAAGTGGTTAAAGTCGTGCCGGAGCTCAGAAACATCCGCTTTCAGACTGTGTCTCACGCTGATAGATGTGTAATGTTGCTCCTTTTCTCTGACTTTAATGAACAGCTTTAGCTGTCACACAGCAGCAGCATCCATACCTGTGTCTCCAGACTGGAAGAGGGGCTGTTTGCAATTTACGTGTTTGGCTCAGCAGCGGTAACTTCATGAACTATTTAAATCTTCTGATGAGGCGTTGAGACCTTACGATAACATTATTAACTTAAACGCTTACTGATCGCTTACACACCTTTACCCCCCCCCCCCCAAAAAAAAAAAAAAACCTATCGCAACCAGCGAAAGGCTCATCTTAATCTCCTTCAGTTATTACAGTTCACTCACTGCAAGAAGCTCTGTAGATTGTTTTGCCCTGAGTTTGGCCTCTCAGGCTACATACAGGCTGCCCTCCTCAGTACTGGAGCTTGTTGGGGCTGCATGCAGCCTGAAAGGAAGCCTGCAGACGCTACTCAGGGCTGAAAATTGATCCTACTTTCTTGCATGATTGTAAAAAAAAGGTATTTTTAATTTATATTTTAGTACCAGTTAATATTCTACTATAAAGCTGCAACAGTCGTGCTAATATGACAAAGTTGTGTTGTGGATGTAAATAAGTCAGTATAAAGTGCCTCAGGTAACTTGAGGTGGTTCTTCCCAGTGTGTAGTGTGTATTAGGGGGTCAGGTGAGGTACTATGAGTTCAGAGGAGCTGTGAGCTTGGAGTATCTTTCTTCAGACTGAATGTCCTTAGTAATTAGTCTTATGTTGAAGAGCTTTTCAAAGTCCATCAAATCAAAGAAGTGAAAAGTGATCTGATCCCCAAAGAAAGCCAAAGAAAAAGCAACATGAAGTGTACCCTCTAGTCTTCAAACCATCCAAAAGCTTCCTGAAAAAACATTTTCATTCTCTTCTCCTAAACCTCTGTAATATATAAACTTTTTACATTCTATTTTATTTGGTTTCTGTATCATATTTAAACTGTGAAGAAAGTCAGACTGTCTGTTCAGGACTCGTACGACAGCTCTGAACTCGTCAGTTTCATTCATACTGAGAGAAGTCTCAGAAAATTGGTGAAGCCACAAATTCTCTTAAATCACTCGTACGTGTCACTTAAGAACAAATCTGTTGGTTCGAGTGCTTCTTGCATGAGGCCCATTTTGAGCATTGTGAAAGTGATTTAGATATAACACTGCAGGTCAAAGTGCCAACAACATGGAAACTGTCAGATGAGAGTGTTTAGTATTGAAGTGGATGAGCTGCTTTCCTCCAGTCAGAGCTCTGTTTGTCATGTGACTGAGAGGAACGATGAGAAATAACGTGTTGGGTTTGTGTGAAGGTGTTTCTCTGCTATGGATCAGTGTGAGGACGGAGAGGAGGGAGTCTCTCCCTCTAAAAGCTCTCTGTTTGGGGAACATGACAGCCAGACCAAAGCTCAGAGGTGAGATGAGGATCTCTAACTGTCCATCACTGTTCTCCACTCACATCACTCCACCATCATTATTCACACTCAAAGCTCTGTGTGTGTTGTGCTGAAGCCCAGAGCAGCAGCACAGACCAGACACTGCTGGACCTGGACCTGGACCTGGTTCTGGATCTGGACCTGGACCTGGAAAGAAAGAGCAAGTCCACATCAGGTTAGTTTATAATGTCAGCAACGTTACTAAATATTTTAAAGAACAATTTACAATGACAAAGTCTTATTAGAAGAGGAACTCTATTTATACTTCTTCATAACTTTATTTATATTTCAATGGACTGTTAAAGGACATAAATGATGCAAAGACATCAGTTTTGATGGAAAGCTGAAACAAGCTGAAGCTGTATGTTACTTACTTTATTAGGTCCAGCTGAAGTTCACTCACTGTATTTTACAACAGTAAAATTCATGACAAATGTCTTAACAAACTCAGTTCTGTTTCAGTCGGCATCATGTTTGAAGTCAGTGTGGCAACAGAGTCTTAATGAAATAAATATGTTTCATAGTTTAGTCATTATTATGATTAATGCACTTTTAGACATGAACATAACTTATATACCCATCTATGGAAATGCCTGAGTCTAAAACTATTTTACTTCACCATGATTCAGGAATAACGATAACATCAGCATCATATGTCAAAGCACATAAATGAACAAAGTCTAATTTAGTTATCAAACTTTGTAAATTCATGTGCATTAAGTCCAATCCTAACCAACATTTAAAATCATCAGGAGTATTATAAATGGCTGTACCACTGTCATGACCTGGATGGGGTTGTATATTACCTGAGAGCAATAACAGCAATGCAATGAAACATCTTTCTTTATATTTTGTGTATAACAATTTGTTTAGAACACCCCTAGAATTTGAAGAATCACTCTACGATTTAAAAAACCACACTGAGAGACAATAAAATTATCCTGTAAAGTCATTACACTGACCAACCAGGTGAGATTTCCAGGCTCTGTGCTGCAGAGCAGAATATCTGGAGATATACATGTCTTTGATACTGTTTGACCCAGTGCGCTCATCCCCCAGGGGGCTCCATCCAAAGCATAATGCACAGCAGATTTACAAGCCCAAGATAATTTGGGCAACACATAGATCAGAACCAGTACGGTCAAAATCTGTGACATTGCATTCGGTCACAAAGAGAGAATTAGAATAAAAAGTTTATCCAGTCTTCGCACACGATCCACGGTAAAGAGGCCGGTGTTCACTGACCAGACCAGGAACAGGATTCCTGACAGAAGCCTGAAATGACTCTGGTTCCTTTGACAGAAGTGCAAGTGTTTAGTGCAGAAGGTCCACAACAACTTCCACTAGAAAGGAGGCCCAGGGTGGGCACATGCCACCTCCAACAGAATCAGACCATTTGTAGTAATAAACAGTGTCAAAATCAAAAAGAATGTTGCGGATAGTCACAGTTATAATAACCACTAAGCCGATGTTGATTTAAAACCAAGTAATCACAATCAAAACCATAATTATTCAGCATGTGACTAGGACAAAAACACACAAAGACACTGATGTGCTGCCATCTCGCATGACGATTAGCGTCAGCGGCTGTTTATCTTGATGAACCAAGTCCTAATATTAATTCAGATTTTGTTTTGCCAATATTCTGGAAATCTCATTAAAAATGCACTAAATGAATGGAAACCTAGTTACATACAGATTGATTGGGTAAGGTGCCAAGGAGTTTAATGTCAGTTATATCACAGCTGATATACAGTAACCAGCAAAAGATTGAACTTACTACTGAACTGAAGAAAGTCAGAAACAGTGCACTGTTCAATTCAATTCACTTTAATGACCACACAGCTAAACTGGTGGGATTTGGTTCCCTTATAGTGTTTAAAAGCACAGTTCCATTAACATTATTGCACAGAAAAGAACAACTACAATCACATCAGATATCACAAATACACACAGCACAACAGTAGTTTTTTTTCCATCCACCCATTTTTTTTACATGTTCAATTTGCACATAAAAAATCTGAGTGTTGAGAAAGCTGAAAACTGAAAGTAAATCTCGAAATATCACAAAAAAGTTTTTACTCTTGGCTGAGGTGGAAAAGTTGGCGTATTGATAAAAGTAAAATGCAACAAAGTACCTGTGTGCATTAAAAGCAAATGTAAACAGACCTGATGAATAAATGATGACATATATAAAGCATGTGACTTAAACGTTACTGAAGAGCTGAAAACATCAGATCTGTGTGGAGCGATGAGGAGACTGTAACATTCATCAGATAATACATGAAACAAACAGAAATGTTGTATTTCGATCATGTTTTCCACATGGTTTTCCAATGTTGTAGCTTTGACTGTTGACTCGCTCTTTTAATGACGTCATCTCGTTGTGTTCTCTTCTTCTGCAACCGTTTAATGGCACCGACTGTTTATCTTGATGAACTCTAACATTCACAAAATGGCAGTGAATGTGCATTAATTTGGTTTTTCATTTGCCAATGTTCTGGAAATTTAGTTACAATTTGCACTAAATTAATGAAAACCTAGCTACATACAGATTGTCCAGGTAAGGTGCCAAGAAGTTTAAGGTCCATATTACAGTGGGTAAAAGCTGTTTTTCAATCAGTTTGTCTTGGTAGGCAGTGAGTTATAGCACCTCCTGGAGGGTAACAGCTGGAACAGAAGGTGATCTGAATGAGTGCAGTCTGAGATGAGTTTATGAGCTCTATTTACAGTTTGTTATTGGTACAGAAATTTAATGATGGAAGGTGGGTGCCAATGATTTTAGATACATTGCTGACAATCTTCTGGAGTCTTTAGTGGGTTTGTCTGTCTGAACTGTTGTGCCAGACTAACATTCAAGGATACTTTCAATTATTGTTGTGTAGAAGCGGAGGAGGAGGTGTTGTCTCACTCTGCATTTCCTGGGCTGATGTAGAAAGAAAAGTCTTTGCTGGGCTTTTTTATGATGTGGTCTGAACTGAGTTCCATTGAAGTGTACTGTGGACGTGGGTGCCAAGAAATGTGATTGATGCAGTGATGGATATGGAGTTGACATTGATGAGTATTATGGGGGGTCTTAGAGTGTGGTTTGAACCTAAAGTTGATGGTAAATTTGTGAGTTTTGAAGGGGTTAAGCTGCAGATTGTCTGTACACCAGTTTAACCTGAGACCTATAATGGTTGTGTCATTTGCATACTTATAGGTGTTAACAGAGCTGTGGTGGGTTGGTTAGTGTAAGAAGATCCAAGGAGAGAGCATACAGCCCTGAGTGGGTCCAGTGCTCAGGTAACATCTGGTTGTTATGAATGGTGATGTGAATGCTTAGTTTAGAAGGAAAATGAATGAACTACGAAGTCAGTGACAACAAATATTTGAACTAAACTGAATTAAACTCAGAAATTTAGCAAAGTGATTCATAATTTCCACCTTTAGTGCACATTATCTTTGTTTGTATCAGGAGGAATTCAGAAAACCCAGATTTACCTGAATCTGAACACAGCTGTGTGTCCATGAAGAGTGACAGGTCGATGGAACATCCTTTACTCTTCAAAGATGGACTCAATTCTCCTGATCAGAGGTAAGAATTTCAGACTGCTAACGAAAAACCAAATGATGTGTTTCTATCAGACTCTCAGTGAGATCTCCAGTCTTTTAACTTTTACTGACTCTCTAGGCACCAACGCTCTTTTTCAGCAGCACTCTGCCTCATACTCACATAGTCAAACAGAATACTGGGAGGTGCCCAGTTCAAACAGTCTGATACAAGCAGACACTGAGCAGCTCCACTGGAGCACCTGGAGGTTGTAGGTGCCTTGCTCCAGGGCACTTCAGCAGTGTACAGTGAGGGAGGGAGAGCTGTATGAAAGGTTGTTCAGAGCTTTTGGGACTAAACCAAACTAACTGATGAAGCAAAACACTGAGCTGAAAGCTACAAACAGACTGAGCTGTTGATTCTCAGTGGGATCAGCAGGACAAGTAAAGCTTTACCACTACAGGGAGTCATCTGATTCTCTGTTCACATCCAAATATCACTTAATGGACATTTAGCTTGTGATTGTCTCTGTGTGGACAGACATAATGTGAGCTCGTTCTTCATGATTCCTCCACAGAGTGGACCAGGAGAGCTCAGAGGTTCCCATTGGTCAGTCTGCCCAGCAGCATCAAACACACGTGGACTCCATATTTATGGTCTGTACATGTACAACAACTACTTTTACATATATTCTGTTCACAGTCATCTCTGTGCTGCACTTTGTCTGTCCAACATGGATCTGACGTTTGCTTCATGATTTCAGTTTGATTGTCTCATTCATATAGTATTCTGTTCCAGCTGCTGGAGGAGAACATTGTCACTTTTGTGAAGAACGAGCTGAAGAAGATGCAGAAGGTTCTAAATTCAGATTACCGAGATTGCCTAGAGAGTCAGAGAGAGGATGATGAGGTGCTGGACGGTGAGGAGGAAGAGCAGAGGAGGAACAGCAGAGACGCTTTTCTAATGGTCACACTGCACTTCCTGAGGAGAATGAAGCAGGAGGAGCTGGCTGACTGTCTGCAGAGCAGTAAGAGGATTTCTATAAAGATTTAAAATGCTGGATAAATGAGACATTTACTGATGGCTTAAGAGATGGAGGAAAATATGTTCATATATGCATTCTTAAAGTCAAATCAAGATTATTTGTAGAGCACATTATAATACAAAAGCAATTGAAAGAACTTTTCACAGTGATAAAACAGTATAACAGTAAAAATTTGCTTTGAACATAGATACAGGAAGATATTACACACACACACACACACACACACACACACACACACACACACACACACAGACTAGTTAAAAGATAAACAAAATAAACATTTTTTATTCTTAAAACAGGACAGTGTTAGTGAAAACCACAAATAAACTGTAGACTCTTCCATACTTCAGAAGCATCAGCACTAAATAATCTGTTGCATGATTTGGAATTAACTCTGGAAAAGAAGACAGTCTGAAAGCTCTGCCTTGCTGATAAAATGGAAGCATGTCAGATATATATTCAGGGGCCAGTTATTGCTTTATAAACAAATTCTATAATGGACAGGTAGCCAGTGGAGCACTTAAATATTTTGAACAGATATAGTTAAACTTTCTAGTTCTAGTCAAGATAAATTTTTGTTAAACTGGAGCCGTTGAATGGATTCAGCAGGAAGAGCAGTAAAAAGGACAATACAGTAATTTGGACTGCTGGTGATAAAGCCATGCACAAGAGTTTCTGAATCTGCCTGAGAGATAAAACTAAGATTTTTAGGATATTTTTGAGATGGTAGAAAGATGTTTTGGTGATTTTAGTAATGTGTGAATTAACATGTAGGTCAGCATCAATAATAACTTCCAGGTTTTTGACTTCTGCTAGGTGGCAAAAAAAAAACAGACTAGAAGGTTGCAGGAAGTGGATCAAGGGGATAGGTAGATGATTTAATTTGGCTCACAGCATCAGCAAGCTCCCTGGCACCCAATATGCAGAGATGTTCAAAGGTAGTTTCACCCCAAGGTATTCTGAAATCATTGGGAGAATGTAATGCTGAAATATTTGCTTTATACTTCATTCACTGATCTTATTTCTTGTGTGTTCATTCAGGGACTCATGCTGGAAGGTGTCAACGTACACTCAAGTCTAACCTGAAGGAGAAGTTCCAGTGTATGTTTGAGGGGATTGTTAAAGCAGGAAACCCAACCCCTCTGAATCAGATCTACACAGAGCTCTACATCACAGAGGGAGGGACTGCAGAGGTCAATGAACATGAGGTCAGACAGATTGAAACAGCATCCAGGAAACCAGACAGACCAGAAACAACAATCAGACCAGAAGACATCTTTAAAACCTCACCTGGAAGAGATGAACCAATAAGAACAGTGATGACAAAGGGAGTGGCTGGCATTGGGAAAACAGTCCTAACACAGAAGTTCACTCTGGACTGGGCTGAAGACAAGGCCAACCAGGACATACAGTTCACATTTCCATTCACTTTCAGAGAGCTGAATGTGCTGAAAGAGAAAAAGTACAGCTTGGTGGAACTTGTTCATTCTTTCTTTACTGAAACCAAAGAAGCAGGAATCTGCAGGTTTGAAGAGTTCCAAGTTGTGTTCATCTTTGATGGTCTGGATGAGTGTCGACTTCCTCTGGACTTCCACAACACTGAGATCCTGACTGATGTTACAGAGTCCACCTCAGTGGATGTACTGCTGACAAACCTCATCAGAGGGAAACTGCTTCCCTCTGCTCGCCTCTGGATAACCACACGACCTGCAGCAGCCAATCAGATCCCTTCTGAGTGTGTCGGCATGGTGACAGAGGTCAGAGGGTTCACTGACCCACAGAAGGAGGAGTACTTCAGGAAGAGATTCAGAGATACGAAGCTAGGCAACGCAATTATCTCCCACATCAAGACATCACGAAGCCTCCACACCATGTGCCACATGCCAGTCTTCTGCTGGATCACTGCTACAGTTCTGGAGGATGTGTTGAAAAGCAGAGATGGAGGAGAACTGCCTGAGACCCTGACTGAGATGTACATCCACTTCCTGGTGGTTCAGTCCAAACTGAAGAACATTAAGTATGATGGAGGAGCTGAGACAGATCCACACTGGAATCCAGAAAGCAGGAAGATGATTAAGTCTCTGGGAAAACTAGCTTTTGAGCAGCTGCAGAAAGGCAACCTGATCTTCTATGAATCAGACCTGACAGAGTGTGGCATCGATATCAGAGCAGCCTTAGTGTACTCGGGAGTGTTCACACAGATCTTTAAAGAGGAGAGAGGGCTGTACCAGGATAAGGTGTTCTGCTTTGTCCATCTTAGCATTCAGGAGTTTCTGGCTGCTCTTCATGTTCATCTGACATTCACCAACTCTGGAGTAAATCTGCTGGCAAAAGAACAAACAAGATCCAAGAAGTCTGAAACAAGAAAAGACAAATCTGCAGAGACACATCTCTATCAGAGTGCTGTGGACGAGGCCTTACGGAGTCCAAATGGACACCTGGACTTGTTCCTCCGCTTCCTCTTGGGTCTTTCACTGCACACCAATCAGACTCTCTTACGAGGCCTGCTGACACAGACAGGAAGTAGCTCACAGACCAATCAGGAAACAGCTGAGTACATCAAGGAGAAGATCAGTCAGAATCTGTATGCAGAGAGAAGCATCAATCTGTTCCACTGTCTGAATGAACTGAATGATTGTTCTCTAGTGGAAGAGATCCAACAGTACCTGAGTTCAGGAAGTCTCTCCACAGATAATTTGTCTCCTGCTCAGTGGTCAGCTCTGGTTTTCATCTTACTGTCATCAGAAAAAGATCTGGATGTATTTAACCTAAATAAATACTCTGCTTCAGAAGAGGCTCTTCTGAGGCTGCTGCCAGTGGTCAAAGCCTCCAACAAAGCTCTGTAAGTACATAGATAGTTGGATTTATTGAAAAGATCTTTAAAGAGAGCTTTTAAATGGGGAGAAAAATAAACAATTTATTAAATATCTTTTCACATTTATTCTCCAGAGTGAGTGGCTGTAACCTCTCAGAGAGAAGTGTTGAAGCTCTGTCCTCAGTTCTTTGCGATCAGTCTTCTAGTCTGAGAGAGCTGGATCTAAGTAAAAACAACCTGCAGGATTGGGGAGTGAAGCTGCTGTCTGCTGGACTGGAGAGTCCACACTGCACACTGGAAACTCTCAGGTCAAATCATGTTTGTCACTACACAGTTTATGCAGCCTCTCTAATGTCAGTATGTCAGAATCTCATCTTAATCAGGATTTTAAATTTCACAGTGTAGAAAAAGATATCAACTTTGACTGACATAAGAGGCTCATCATGTTTTGATACTATGTGATTTATATAACTGAATTACTGTTTATTCTTGTTACTTGATTATTAACTGTCACATCTCATGCTGGTTTACAACAGAACACCAGAGACTGTAGCCAGTACTTGGCAGAGATTACACATCATCAAAGTTTAGACTTATTTCAATACAAATTTTACATGTTGTCTTGTTCATTATTGTCTCTTCAGACTGAATGACTGTAACATGTCAGAGAGAAGCTGTGTAGCTCTGTCTTCAGTTCTCAGCTCCCAGTCCTCTACTCTGAGAGAGCTGGATCTGAGTAACAACAACCTGCAAGATTCTGGAGTGAAGCTACTGTCTGCTGGGGTGGAGAGTCCACATTGTACACTGAAAACTCTCAGGTCAGGTCTCATCAACCTGTTCAACTGATCAGCATTTAAACTGTGATTTATATGAGTAGATAAAACCTGGACAAATTATTTTTAGACCAGTTGTATTTAGACCCTACAAATAACTTTATATAACATATTTTTATGAATTTTGTTCTGTCTCTGCTGCTGGAACCTGAAATACCAGAGAGGAATTTTAAGAATCAAAAAGTGAATGAAGAATTGTGTAACTGGCCCAAAGTAAAACAAATATAGACAGTTATTCACTGAACAGTTTTTTTGTTAACAGTTAGTTTAGTTTTTTAATGTTTTTTTCTCATAATTGCAGAGCAGTATCTTTGCTGGGATGATAGTGATTTTTCCTCACAATGGTGATATGACAGTGCACCCCAGCTGTTATGTGGTTAACCATCATTTAATTCTTCTTTTGTTTTAATAACCTTAAAACTCTGAATGATTACTTAAACTGTGTGAGGTAGAGTCAGTGAGTGTAAGTGAAGGAGTCAGAAATGTTTCCTTACTGTTAGTTTTTACTTTTATTTCAATAGCGTTCAGTCCTTATATGCTACATTAGTTGGGATTCCTGTTCTGTATTTGACTGTGAGCATCTGAGACAGAGTCATTTACCTCTGTGTCGTTTTGGAGGCTTGATTTTCATACAAAGTGTAGTCAGTCTGTCACCTTCAGCTCTTCATCTAATCAGCTCACTGTGGCTGCTTCTTCTTTTACTATTCTTTTATTTAGACCTATTTTTATGCAGTGAAGAGTTAGCAGTCGCTAACATCATATTTACTAAAGTTACAGGAAGCTGTAGAGGTGCTTCACAATAAAAGCCTTACAGTGGTTGGCCATTTGAAATGAGAAGTAGTGACTAGAAATGTTAATTTTAACTGTAAAGATTACAGAAACACATTGGTGATGACAGTAATAAACACACTACATTCCAGTCCTGCAGTGATCTCAGATAATGTGATGTGTGTTGTTTTGTGTGTCTGCAGGCTGTCAGGATGTCTGATCACAGAGGAGGGCTGTGCTTCTCTGGCCTCAGCTCTGAGCTCCAACCCCTGTCATCTGAGAGAGCTGGACCTGAGCTACAATCATCCAGGAGAGATAGGACAGAAGCTGCTGTCTGCTGGACTGGAGGATCCAAACTGGTCACTGGACACTCTCAGGTATGGACAGACAGGCAGACACTCTCGGGTACGGACAGACAGTTGGACGTAAAATGAAAAACAGAACGCTGCAGTGAACTCACCTCAAACACTTCACACTGCAGTTGACTGTCAGCTGTAACCATCATGTAAGAATGTTCCACACGTGTGTGAGAGAACATAACTTGTCAGTAGTCCAAAGATTGTTCAGGAAAGACAAACAGAAACAGGCGGTTTATCATTTTCATGTTGGTGTTAATCAGTTTAAACAGTCCTGTCATCTGTTCAGAATACAAACTGCTGAGTCTCAAAAGAAAAAGTGTCGATGTGATTTGACTTTGAGACGCCTGTTTTTGATTGGCTAAATGTAGCTGCTATTGATAGTCGTCATGTGTACCTCACCGACACTCAGCTGATTGATATTTGTGTTGCCTGGCAATAGCAAAGCACTTCAGTGTGATCAAGAGATCAGAGCTGCATGGGAAACATATAGCTGACTTTTTATAGTGTGATGTCATGTCCATGTTTGCATACTGAAAGAGAACGTGCTGCTCTAACCCCCCTCCTCCTTTCAGGCTGCAGCCTGCTGGAGTTCGATGGTTGACACCAGGTCTGAGGAAGTGTAAGTGTGTTTTTCATTTGATTCATGAAAACAAAGCAAACTTCAAACTGTGACATCACTCATTAACATCTTACTGAGGATGAAGATGATGTAATCATCAAACAGATGATAGATCAATAACTACAGCTGTATTGTGTCTCATTCTCTTCATCAGATTTTTGTGAACTCACAGTGGACCCAAACACAGTAAACAGAAAACTCAAACTGTCTGACAACAACATGAAGGTGACACATGTGAGAGAGAATCAGCCATATCCTGATCATCCAGACAGATTTGATGACCGGCCTCAGCTGCTGTGTAGAAATGATCTGACTGGTCGCTCTTACTGGGAGGTTGAGTGGAGTGGAGAGGTGGTTTTTGTATCAGTGACTTACAGAGGAATCAGAAGGAAAGGAGAAAGTGATGACTGTATGTTTGGAAGGAATGATCAGTCCTGGAGTCTGGACTGCATTGATGGTCGTTACTCTGTCTGTCACAATAACAGAGTAACATCCATCATCTCCTCCTCCTCTGTCTCTAACAGAGTAGCAGTGTATGTGGACTATCCTGCTGGCACTCTGTCCTTCTACAGAGTCTCCTCTGACACACTGATCCACCTCCACACCTTCAACACCACGTTCACTCAGCCTCTGTGTCCTGGGTTTAGGTTTGGGCTCTGGCCTGGCGCCTCAGCTTCTCTGTGTCCTCTGTAGGAGGGAGAGTCTCCCCCTGTTAGAGAAACTTTCTCACTGCTGGCCAGATAGTTCAGTCTGTACAGGATCACACACAGCTGATGGTATTTAGTACCAACATGATCTCTCACTGCTTGTAAATGTAAACATGGTTTCCACATGATTGACAGTTTGTTTGTAAAATGAATCAAATGATAAACTGAGTCCAGTTGTTGTTGTTTTCTGTTGTTAGTGTATTAGAAAGGCTTGAACTGTAATGGGATAATGGGACATGACAAATGATGGTCAGAACAACAGGCCTCCTATTGGCTAGTTAAATGAACACCTCTAATGGTGAAGGCTGAGGCTCAGCAGCTGGAGTGTGGCTGCTTTTATGCTGCATTCATATCATATTGGAATTATGCTAATTATGAGATTCTGACTTGTAAATAGAATTCAGGTCAACATTCAAGTGGTAATTATGAACTGGAAAAGCTGAGAGCTCTGATATTTACTGGATATGGTGAATTATTGTCAATAACAGTATTTTTGAGCCTCATTCCACCAACTTTGTAATCATGCAGCCGTCTTGATTTGTTCTGTGACATGAACACTCACAAGTTGTAAACATGGGAATCTTTCCCGCCTCTACCATCCATCCCACATGATGTGAACACAGCATTAGAGATGAGAAGTCCATCAGCTGTTGTGTGTTTTTGACATACAGTAAAGATTTAGTTTCTCTCTGGAGTGTTTATTTAGAGAATAAAGTTCACGATGATCAGAAGGTGATGTTAGTTTTCTCGATTTATTTTTGTGTGTGTGCATGTTAATTCATATCTAATTTCATATAGTAGATTGAAGGTATTTTTGAGTTATACTAGTGCTCATAGTTTCCGGACTGTTTAAAGTGTCGCTTTAATGTGTTTAACTCACATTCAGTCTGACAGCTGTTGTTCATTGTTTCTAAATAAGTTCTGCATCATCAGTACTCAGCTGTCATGTCTGATTAATGCCACCAGGTGTCACTGTTTATTTCTTTGGTTCGATTTGTGGAATATAGTTGGTATTGAAGGGAGGTTTTATGTTGTTGGTTTCATTGTCTGTGTAAATATTCATTAAAATAATGGTTATAAATGGTTTTCACTGTGGTATTATTACTATCACCATAAGCATTACTGTTGAATTATTTAGTTTTAGTCACTTTTGTATTTCCTGTTTTTTTTTTTATAGAACCACACAAACGCTCATCATCAACTTCATGATCCAAGATGTTAATAATGTCTGTCTGCAAATACTTTCACTACTTATCGTCATTAATATTTCTGTCTCAGTGATTTCTAACAAGCCCACATTGATGAAGATAATTGTGAAATTAATACTGACAGAGGTATGATGATAAATGCTGATGAATGTTAGCGCCCTCTGGTGGCCAGAGTGACAAACTACAACACCATCCTGCATTGTTCAGGAGTTTGTGAAATGATGTTCACAAATCATTCAAAGTCTTTTGGCTCTTTGTACATCCATGAAGATGTTTGTGAATGTGTTTTTGTAAATGATGATGATGTCTGAATAAAATGTGTAAATGTCAGTAGATTCAAAGCTAAAACCTATGTGAACCTCAGCACTCAAGTTCCCACACAATATAAGTTACAGGTGCTCATTTTCTCAGCTGGTCTGAGACCTCTCAGGGGTTTTTATTCAATTACATTTTGGACTCTTCATTCATATCATATCTTTCACCACGCTGCAATTTTTCCTTCTTTTTATTCAATTTTGTCTTATTTCTATTTACTATGTTTCTGTTTAATTCTTTTAAATAACTTATTAATAGCTATTTCTAAAATCCTGGTTATTAATAGATTTTGTTTTTGTCCACCACAATTAATTCCTGGCAGTGTGGAGGACATTTGGAAAGATTTAGTTTTTCATGTTTAATAAAATTTACAAATTATAGTATAAAATTGGATAATTACATTCATAAATAAAATAACAAAAAACTAAATAATGATGCATATTATTAATGTTGTATTCTGGGTGTCTCTAAAATCCTGGCTACAAGCCTTGAATTTATACACCAAAATAATGTATGGAGCAAACAATGGAGCAAAATGAATACGTAACCAAGGAAACAATCCAAAAGAAGAATTCAGTTGGATGCATGGACAGGTGTTTACTCCTGAGAGAGACAGTCACAATATATTCAGTTTAAAATGTGTAAAAGAAGAGTAAGATCTGTTGAGAAATGTGTTGAGGTAATCACAGACATCTGAGTGTGCAGCTTGTTCTGCTCTGTGATATTTACTGACAAAGATCTCAAACATTGCTGTTTCTATTTCTTCAATGTTTTTAATTTGTTCGTGCAGATTTATACATTTCTTTAACATTCTAGCAATATTTTATAGCGTAAGGCTCGAAGGGGCCACGGCTGGGGACCTTGCGGGTTGTTGTTGCTGTTGTTGCTTCGGCCGTCTGTAGACTTACATGCAAGTGATTTGACTTTCAAGGGTATTTAGTAGCTGTTGTTAATTGAAACTCACTGTAGTCCTCACTGTTAGTAGTCAGTTACACAATAGTGTGTTGAGTAGTATGTCATCCATTTTGCAGTTTACAGTAAAAATCTGTAAATATGCCACTTGTGAAAATTCTGCTAAAAGTAGTGCAAATTAACAGTAATGTGGCAAACTTACAGATTTGTACCATAAAGAGCAAAATGTACAACTCAACACACAATTGTGTAACCGACAACCAACAGTGAGGACTACAGTGAGTTTCAATTAACAACAACTACTGAATACTCTCTAAAGTCAAATCACTTGCATGTAAGTCTATAGCCTATTGGCAGAAACAAATGTTTGTGTGGTAACTGTGTAAGTGAGGAGCTTGGCTGCTAACTGCTTTCAGCAGTATTTTTCTGTAAAAGGAGAATAACAGTTTTATGCTGTATTTATAAAAACACCAACAAACTGAATTTCAGTATGACACTGTTGATTTTGCCAATAAATTAATGGCAACCCTGCATTTGGTAAGCAGTACTGGGGGGAAGGACATTGAAAATATCTCAATGACTCCTCCTACTTCGTCCGTCGACTCAGCAGTTGAATTGGGGAGTCAAAGGTAATGCACTGGCCGACGCATGTTCAGAGAATTTGGAGAATTTGGGGGTTGTGAGAAAATTTGAAGGAGACCGATTGTTTGGGGGTCAAGGTCAGATTCATCGTGTGTGGTGCATTGTGGGCTGTTGCATGAGTGAGGCTAACCCTCATAGAAGACTGGGCCACGTTCAAGGTCCTGCTGCCCTGGACCACCACACCCTGTGTGCTGCCCTATAGTCGGGACACAGGGGGGCCGCATACTTACCACCTGACCGCCGCAGGCTATTTGTTAACAACGCTAGGTTGCCCTAGCCTGGCCAGTCAGGTCTGAAGATCCTAGGTCTCGTGACTTTTAAAACCGGATTGTGGAGCCTATGTCGCCTGTGTTCTATACACCGCATGACCCTGGGAATTGCTGTTTTTAAGATAAAAACTAAGCAAAAGTAGTGTTTTTTAAGGCAATTTTTTGGAAATGACATTAGTCGAACCGTTACACTGTTTTGTGCTTGATGTTTGTGTGATGTATAATTATTTGTGTAATAATTATTACTTTTTCATTTTCAGTCTAGGAACAAAATGTTCATGAAAATGAGATGCACTCTGGTCCTTCGTAGTCTTCCCATGTATCAGTGCAAGGGGTCTCTGAGTTCTTCAAGACCAGCAGTGTAACTTCTCAGTACACTCACAGAAATGTCAAAATCTATCAGTACAGTATTGACATAACATATTGAACGAACTTGAACGCCCCCTGTATCATTCTCAAAATTTAAGTAGATTCAAGGATAGGTTTGGACTTTTTCAAGTTTATCTCAATACAATATTCAAATGTCAAATGTATGACGACAAAGTTATTAGTGGGCGGAAATTATTCGTCCCATCTCCATAATAGCCGTAAAGCAGTCCCCTCCTATCAGGTAGGATGAGTCTCTAACCGGTCTGCAGAATTACATTGAGTGTGTTTTTCCAGTTATCAAGTGGCTCCACATGATCACAGCTGATGGAGGCCACTGTCCAGTAAGAGCTTGATTCTAACTGATGCAACCTGGATGAGATGTCCCAAACTGATTTACTGCACAATAGTTGATGCTTCATATGATGTTCACTGTCTGTGTAGATTAGTCACTGCATAAATGCCTATCTATAGATGCCTGTTTTTTCTCTAGCTGTTAACATATCCACATTTCTATTTATTTTTTGAGACATTGAGTGTACAGACCTATTGATGAGGAGGTTCACTCAGTGCGACACCTGCTGGTCATTTTCTATATGCTTGCTGTTGGTTCTATGCCACTGATCTCTGTAATTATTGTGAGCTCATAGTACCCTATTACCCCACTAGAAAACTGCGCTCCCAGAATGCAGGCTTACTGGTGGTTCCTACAGTCTCCAAAAGTAGAATGGGAGGCAGAGCCTTCAACTATCAGGCTCCTCTCTTGTGGAACCATCTTCCAGATTAGGTCCGGGGGGCAGACACCCTCTTTCCTTTTTGATAAAGCTTATAGTTAGGGCCGACCAAGCTCGCCTTGGACCAGCCCTTAGTTATGCTGCTATAGGCCTAGACTGCCGGGGGACTTCCATTGATGCACTGAGCTCCTCTCTCCTCCTCTCCATCTGTATGTATTCATCTACCATTAATGCGTGTTACTAACTTGACTTCTTCCCTGGAGTTCTTTGTGCTTTCTCGGGTCCGTTTCACAAAGCAGGTTCAACAAACTCTGAGTCTAATCCTGAACTCTGAGTTGATCTACTCTGAGATAGGAAACTCTGAGTTTCCGGTTCCAGAACAGCTGATTTGAGTGAGTTCAATCAACTCGGAGTAGTTTCACCTTGAGTTAAGCGCGTGCACCACAACTATAAAAAGCCAGCATCAATGGAGCCCCGATTCGACGAATCACTATGGCAACGGGGAAGAAGAGGGCGGCGTTTTTTACCCGCTAGAACTGGAAATCTTAATTCACTCATACGGCGAGTTTCAGCACATTTTTAAAAGGAAGTGCAACACCGCTGCAGCTGCGAAAGAGAGGGAGACGACATGGGAGAACATTGCTGCTCGGGTCAATGCGTAAGTTTAAATGTAGTCCTTTGCAATCACAATATTACAGTGGGAAACTGCTTGAATGGTATAGCCTATTAATTTATTTCATTTAGGTGCAATCCGGCTGGGGAGAAGCGCACTTGGCAGCAGCTCAAGATGAAATATAAAAACATTGTTCAAACAGGTAAGACCTCGGCATAATCTCATGGGGGTACCTCATTTTCATCATGTTTTACATTGTAAAGTAAATATTAAGTGGCTGTTTGACTGTGCAGTTTTATCCCCAACATAATGCTGGTTTGACAAACACAAATGTCTTCTCATGTACATCATGTTCTGTTAAATAATTAAGCATATTTGAACTAACACAGACTTCTACTCAGCCAACAGAAAGAAGGCAGATGCCCGTAAAACGGGTGGTGGCCCAGCACCGCCACCTCTAACAGAGGCAGAGGAGCTGGCCCTAAGCCAGAATGTAGGAAGGCCAGTGGCTGAGGGAATCCCTGGAGGGAGCTCATCCTCTGAGCCCACCCCCCAAGACACAAGTGCCTTTATAAAATGTAATATGCCTAGGCCTATATATCTTTTTTAGCCTATTCATACAAATATTTATTTCCCTTTCATGTCTTTTTTTTCTTTTGTCCCAACAGATTCTGATGGTGCTATATGCCTAGTGGATCCCCCTCACGCCACAACAGACCTTGTAACTGTAAGTAGGCAATACTCCAAAGATTTAGCCAAATGGTAGTTTAAGTATACTGAAACATATCACTCATCTAGGATGAAGAGGACGAGGAAACTGTTTCTGCTGCCTTTACAGAGGGGGATACAGAAAGGCCTATAGAGGTAACATCTTGATATGTTACTGATAGTTCTCTTCCCATTCACATTTCTTACCATTCTGGTGGAAAATAGAGTGACATTTCTAGAGTGAGTATTAACACATTCTCATCCTTTTTAACAGAGCATGGCTGGGCAGCAGCAGGAGGGTCCCTCAACTTCCACTGCACAGATTGACACAGTGAGATAGATGTTCAGTAAACACCAGAGGTTCATTCTGTGGAATTCATGTGCAACTGTATAATTTAATGTCCTCCTTATATATTCCTAGTTACCAGTAAAAGAAATTTACAGAACACACCTGCAGAAAAAAAGCAGAAAACTGACAAGGAAATGCAGTACTTGGACCGCCAGATTAGGAAGGCAGATCTGGAAATTGAAATACTGGAGCACAAGCTAGAGGTGGGTGCATGGTCACAGGTGACTTATGTTAATTATGTTAGCTATTGGAACATTAACTAAACTAGCTTTTGTATTTGTAGGAAATAAAGAAGACCAAATAAAAATTGTGTTATGGCTTTATTTGACTGCTGTGGTGGTGGTGATGATGGTGACTTAAACTCTAAAGTGATTATGGCATATGGTGTCTCTGACTGCTCTGCCGTCCTGGATAGCTGGCAGGTGGATGAGGTCGTCATCATCAGGGTCTTCAATTTGTAGGGCAGGGTGTTGCTCTCCTCTAATAGTGGCAATATTATGAAGAACAACACATGCCACAATAATATCACAGGCCCTTTCAGGGGTCATCCTGAGGTGACGTAGGCACTGGAAACGGGCTTTCAGCAAGCCTATAGTCATCTCCACCTGGGCTCTCGTCCTGCAGTGAGCCCGGTTGAAGTTCTGTTGGGGGCCTGGTTCAGGGTCGGGGTAAGGGGTCAGCAGCCTGGGTTGGCATGGGTAACCCCTGTCACCCAGCAGAAGGCCATCAAACTCTCCTGTAATGTAAAGTGGATACATTAGTGTATTAAAGGAGGGAGACAAGTGAATTATATTGTGCAAATCTTTAGGCTATGCTTACCACGTTGCAGTCTGTTGCTCAGGTTAGACTCACGATATATCCTCGAGTCATGAACAGACCCAGGCCACTTGGCCTCCACATTAGAAATGATGTTTGCAGCATCACATATGATCTTGACAGTGCAGAGAATGACAGATGTTAGTTGGACTCTGATGCAGTCTTTAACATTTTGAAACAGTAGTCAATCTACATGTACCTGCACATTTATGCTGTGAATGGACTTCCTATTCACATAATCGGCTTCATTATGTGAGGGAGCCGTGATGGGAATGTGTGTGCCATCTATGCAGCCAATCACATTGGGAAATCCTAAAAGAAATTAAAATTACTAATCTCAGTCTGAGGTTGCAGCACAGTGTCATTAACAGAGTATAATTTAAAATGAATTTAACAGATCTCTACATCATTCACCTGCAATCCTGTGGAACTCCTCCTTGATGGCTCTGACAGGTTTGTGTCCAGGGAAAACGACAAAGATGGGTAAAAGCCGTTTCAGGGCGAGGCACACTTTCCTGACCGCCCTGCATACAGTTGCCTTACTCAGGTGCTCAGCATCTCCGACATTATACAAAAAACTTCCGTTTGAAAAGAAACGCAGCGCGACGCACAATATCTGCTGGGATGTGAGAGCATGACTACGATTTGTTATGTTGCAAATGTAAGGACGGATTAGGTTGTGTATGTAGATGATTGACTGTGACGTAAAACGGTAGCGCTCAAAAAGATAATGGTCTGGAAATGCCAGAACATCTATTCGCGGTCTGATAACCATCTCCCGACGAATAGGCCTATTTAGGCCTAATTCTCTGCGCAGTAATGCTGCACCTTCATCCACGGGATCATTGTCAAATGGACATGCCATGATGGTGAAAAAAGTCGCCACCTACTGTGCCTAATGGACTTCTAATATAGCCTACTGACTCTAATTGTTTTAATGATTTTTTTAAATGATAGACGGCAGAACTAGGCTACGCCAAAACTCGCCTGCTAACTGAATGAATGAGGAAATCAAATGGAGTGTGTGGCTCTGAAAGAGGGCGGAGACTGAGAGAAACTCGAGGTTCATTGAGAAAAACCTGGTCCCGACCAGGTTAGGTTCATAGAGTCTGTTACTACGGTAACTGACCGAGAGTTTAAGTTACCTCTCTCTCTGAAACAGGCTAGAGTTATCCCTCTTTCTCTGGTTTGAGTTACCTCCCTTTTTGAAACGGAAAACTCAGAGTTTCCCTCATTTCAGGGTTAACAAACTCTGAGTTTTCACTAAACCCGCTTTGTGAAACGGACCCCTCATCCGCAGGAAACCCCATGGACCGCGCTGACGTGGGGATGTCCTTCTCCTGCTGTTCATGCTGTTGCTAGTCATGTATCTATTGTTATTGTTGTTGCTGTTGTTGTTCTGCTTCTCTGATCCACTGTGTACAGTATTGTACATAACTGTAAATATATTTAACAGCCCAGTTTCTGTAGGGGTGGATGGCATTTTTTTTAACATCTTTCCTCCTGTTTCTGTTAAGTTAGGAGTTATGTCCGTGATTTGTATTTTTGTTTCTTTATGTTTAAATAGGTAATTTTAGGTTGATTAGCTTTAGTTCCCTTTTGTTTGTTATGTGCTGTTAACTCACCCTGAAACCACAACTATAAAATAAACATTTTAAGGCTGCAAAATCCCTTGTGTGTGTGTGTGTGTGTGTGTGTGTGTGTGTGTGTGTGTGTGTGTGTGTGTGTGTGTATTGTAACAATATATTTTTCAATTATTTTGTTTCTCCCAGTTTAAAGGCCCCTCGAGGCCCCTCTACTTAGCAGTGTGTGGGCCTGTATTGACTGTCTTTGATTGACATCTCCCCTAAAGTAGTAAAACACATTTCCAATCCACTGGAGATAGAAATATGAACGTATATTCAGACTATACAATATATATCTAAAAAACACAGCAGTAAAGTGGACAAAAGAGTCATTAAGTTTCATTCAGCGTATTCTGCTCATTCGTCATTCACCACAGTTGGATCACTCATTCAGTATACAGCAGGTTTAAATGTTTAGTGTGTTCATAATGGAAAAGTGACAAAATTGACTTTTGATTTATTTTTGTGTGTGCTATTGATGGATAATATTCTCCAACAATGCAATGCACAAAACAAATTGAGGGAGCTACAAAAAATATCCCTCTGAAGAAGAGTGTCAGATGGATATATTGGATAGTTGCTTGTAATTACTGTCAAATACTATTTATATACAGTAAATCTCATACATTAATTGGAAAAGTCTGTATATCTATTGGATAGTTGCTTGTAATTACTTTCAGATAATGTTTATATAGGGTAATGATTATTAAAATTATGTTTTTGTAAGCCATTTTCGCATGATCCTATTTTTTGTACAGTATTAAACCAATATTTTTAGCAGGAATTTACTGTAAATAGATGAGATAATCACATACAATTAAAGCCTAAAGCTCCCAAGATACCATTAATGGCTGTTAAAGGAGGATAATTTGAATATAATTTTACATCATTTTTTAATGTTTTACATCCAGAAATTTGTGCTTTAATATGGCAGTCTTAAGGATAAATTGGATAATTCTATGCATTTACAAAAGAATACTGTATAAAATAAGCCATTATTTAAATTAGGTAATTTCAAGGTATTTCTGCAATGTTTTTCATTTTTTTGTGCACATTTATACATTTATTTAGCATTCTAGCAATATTTTATATTTTTTGGTTTTTATTTTACAACAGTTGGACTGTAAAAATGCAGATAATGTCTACAGTAAATATCTGTAGGTTTTTTTTTTTAGTTATTTGATGGTAAGTGTTTTTTTTTACTTTTTTAAACCTTTTTTTTTTTTTTTTTTTAACTTTTTTTTACATTAAATTTAAAGTAAAAAAAAACAGAAAGTCGCCTTAATTTTACAATTGTAATTAATTTACAGATTACAGCCTTTATTTTATGGTGAATATTTTTAATAAAAATAATTGTGTACTTTGTTTTTATGGCATTTACACTTAATGTGGAAAAAACAAAAAAACTGTAAAATAATACAGTAAATTTCTTTGAAATAACTTTTTTTTTTTTTTTTTTTACAGTGTGCCCCAAATGATTTATACCTTGACACTGCCATGTATTGTCCGTCAGTGTTCTGCCCCCAGGAAATTAATAGGGGGTCATTCCCCCCTCTGGTGCTGTGCGCCTGTATTTGTCTTCTTTTTTCATTCTCTTTAGATGCACCCTCCCCCCTGTGTTTACAGAGTGAGCATAGGTGTGCTCAGTCATCAGCTCACCTGCCTTTAAAAGCCTGAGTAGAGTTCCAGTCTGGGCAGTGTGTCTCACTTGACAGCTTTGTTGTGTCGACCACATGTGTGGTTTCTGTACTGATTTGGTAAGATTACTCCTTACTTGTAGGGAGGGTGAATTTGATTCCTGGTCTGATTTTATGTAACTGTGTTTGTGTTTCGTAGGTTGACCGGCTTCTCTGGGGCTCATTTTTTGTTGTTTTATTTTGTTCACACATTCACATTTATATATACATCTCAGTTTCCCACTCCTCCTTATCTGGGTAATTCTTTATTGTTACTTCCCTCATCCCCTACACCTTTTCGGGGATGTAACACTCATTATCAGTTCTGTCTAAAAGTGACACCAATAAAGATCACTGATAAAGATCGTTCTGATATTAAAGCTATTTCTGTAGCATTTAATTACAGATTTTAAACTGAGTTTGATGATTAGAACCTGTCTGTATCTTTAAGTTGAAGGCAGTTAGGTGCCGGGTGATGACTGCCTGTAAGATTGCAGATCGTTGTTTTTTTTTTTCAAGTTTTTTCAAGAAAATCCATGAATGTCTTAACTTTTTCATTGTTATTCTCATATTTCCCCTCCGCAAAATTTACTGAGCTCTTCCCCTGTTAGGTCTTTGTGCTGTCTCTCCGTGGACTCGATGTTTTGTACTTAGTTACTTTCCACTACTGCAGGTAGTATTTATAAGCTGTGATGAAATTTGACACTTGTTGTGTTATCTGTCGACAAACGTAAAAATATGTAAATGTGAACTATATCATACATTTGCAGTGTAATTTTGCTGTGTGCAAGGACAAAGTAAAAAAAAAACAAAAAAAAAAAACAATTATTAAACATTCATTTAAGGTCAACCGTCAATGAATAAAAAGGCATTTCTATACATTTAAAGACGCAAGCTTCTCTGGCAAAAATAGACCTAACATGTAAAGATGGCGAAAAGAGCAGTAAGTAGAAAAGTAGTCAGACTCAACAAATACAAACAGACAGACAAAAAGATATTTTTTAGCATCAGATTTATATAAATATTGAATATTGTACAAATACATGGTACCGTTGTCTCTTGAAAATAAAATCAGTACGACATCATGGTCTGTAATGGTCTAAACCCATCACTCATGGCCCTTTAAAACCCCCCACAGTGCCCTCTGGAGGCCGACCAGCACATTACAACAACAGAGAACCAGACTGTTGGCAGCCCTCTACATTTACACAAAGTAACCAAGACTGTAACAGAACCGTTAGTGGAGTTTTCTACAGGAACGATGTATGTTGACAGATTCAGAAGAACTCTGGGTTGAAGATCTATTTAAGGGGTGTTTCAGTGATTCTTGAGATCTTGGATTAAGGAGCCAAAATTCTGCATTTTTATAAGGTAAAATTGTATAAAACCTGTAATAATAATAATAATAATTCATTTAATTTGTACTGCACTTTTCATTTGCAAAACTTCTGTTTCAATTTTTCTGAAAGCTGAAACATATTAGAGGAACCCACCAACAAAAACACATATTTTTGTGGTAATGGAGAGCAACTTTTTAACACATAACCAATTTGTACATTTTCCAAAAATTTAAAAGGAAAAAAAAAAAAAAAAAAAAAATGAAAATTAATTTTCAACCCAGCAATCTTGAGCCCTGAGTGTCTGCAGGTGTAAATTAACAAGTAAGGGACGTCTTTCTTTTGTAAATTTATAAGATGTGACGGTATATTTCTGGTATTTATCGTTGAGTAACCAGCAGTTTGTAGAGGTTGTGAAGAATTTAAGTGTCTGTCCGTCCATGTAAGTGTTAGAATGTAAAAATAAGTTAATTGTGACTGAGGTTTAAAACCGTTTACAACATTTTTCAAATCTTAAATATAATTTTCATGATACAAATACTTAAAACACTGTCCTGTGTCTCTGGGCTCATTTTTTACCAGTTGGATCTGAAATAAGTTCCCAGATTTTTACTTTTGCAGACATTGATGAGATTAATTTAAATTATGAGTGACGTCATCTTTCCTTCAACATTACAGGTCTGAGACATTTCCAGCCTGACAAAAACAAAAAAATCTGGTGGATAAAATTGAAAATTTTATGCAAGAAAACAAAGTATTAGCTAAACATAATTCTCCTGAGGTTTGCTTTGTTTTATTTGACGTTTGAGATCTAATCACTCCTGAAAATGGATCAGACAGCTATGAAGCAGTTCATTTATAAAAACTAAGACATAAAAGTTTTGAACAAAATAAAATTTTTTTAAAAAAAACAAAAACATTGAAAGGATATTTCTCAAAAATAAATATATTGGCATCAGGTTTTCCTCTGAGCTGCAATAAGTGGGTTTGCTGAATCTTTTCGACTACAGGCTCAGTCATCGTCACCTCTCTTCTCATTGAGCTCTCGTTGGTTCCTCTAATTTTAATTTTTCCCTTTAATTTCAAATTTTAGTTTGAGGATAAACATCCCTCCAGCAGGAAGTAATAAAAGGTTTTATTTCAGAAAACATGAAGTATCTCTTAATGTTATTTAAATAACTTTTGATGCCTTTGAGAATCACTATCAGGAGGGATTTTGATTAAGACTTCTGATTAACACCTTCTGTAGCAGAGAAACAGTGGAGTGACTTGTCAAATCAAAAATGTTAAAGTTAAAGAATTGGGGTCCAGATGTAAATAAAAGTGTTAAATCTCATCTGCATTTTATCAGAACTGAGTCACTTGAAATAAAAATGGCTCCAAAGACGTCTCAGTCTGGCACTTCTCAGTCAAAAATGTGCATTTTTTAAAAAAATATGAAACCAGTTATGTTGATATTACTAGGCCATCTCAGCATCATCATCATCTGATTCAGCTCAGTTCAGTTTGGCTCAGTTTACTTTGTAGAGGGACTTTCTGTAAAAACAAAATAAAATACACACTTCCTGCTTTCCCCGCCACATTAAGAAGAGTTTAAATCAGATTTAGACCTCACTGTCTTCACTGTAACACTGTCAGCAGGAAAATAAAAACATCATGAGATATTTTTGAAGCTTTAGTAGTCAGAGTTTTGTGAAATACTTTTGTTTTGTTTTTTTAAGGAGTTTGAGATGTGATCCTTCTGTCCGACATGGATCAAAGTGAAAGTGAACCTCTCTCTGGTGTTACAGTGTGATGCGTATTTGGCAGATGTTTGAGATATCAGGTGAAGCATGCTTCGTTAGCATCGGCGTCCCTCCGCCATCTCTGCTCCTTTTGCACAAGCCCAGAATATAAAATATAGACTTTTAAATTTGCATTCACACCATGCCCGCACATACCAAAAAAAAAATAAAATAATAATAATGACATAAAATTTAACAGCTGATTTTGGCCATGCTCGTCTATTTAGTTCAGTTCAGCTTGGTCTGGTTTGGCTCAGAAAAAAACAGCCGAGTAACAGTCCGTCTCCGTCTGCTCCGCTGAGGTGGATTTTCCAGTTCAGTTCTGCTGTTGGTGAGAAAACAACACGTGTCTGAGACTTAACCGACCAGCCTGACAGTTCAGTGACCGTCGTTAGAAGGTTTCAGTCCACTGTGATGTTTTATTGGCTTGTGAAACAGCAGTTTTATTGTCGATGTACCTGAAAAGAGGGAAATGTAGTTTTTTTTAATCCTCAGGGATATTAAACTAACGATTTGTACCAGTAAAGCAACAGTTGATTTCATCATCTCCGCTCGGTGCAGCTGCAGATCTGTCAGTGCTTTTCAGTAAAAAAACAAACAAAAAAAACAAGATAAAAGTCGCTCTGCACAAACCGGAAACACCACCAGTGCTTCAAAAAAGAAAAAAAGCAATCGGCTGGAAAAAAAACAAACATTAAAGCCTCTCGGAGAACGAAGCCAGATCTCCGTCCTGCGTCTGTCCTCTAAGTCAGAAGACACCAGGGTGTCTGGTTCTGGTCACACTCCAGTTTGGTGTTGATGACGGTGCAGGGAGCGCCGCTGATCATCAGCTCCTGTCGGGACTCCACCAGGTAACGAAGGTTCGTCAGTCCGCCCTCCGGATCCACCTTAAACTGCTCCTGCAGGGAGAAGCAAACAGGTTTTATGGGTTAACGCTGACAGTTTTCAACGGTGTTAGTGGAGGTTTTATCTCTGTTTCATCATCTTTAATCATCATAATCTGTTTTTACTACTTATCTGATTTTCTTTGTCGTCTATTACTGTATTACCCCGAATATAAGAGAATTAGAGCTGCAACAATTAGTCGATGAATCTATTACATGATCGACAGCAACTATTTTGATCATTTAATAATTGTTTGGGACCTTTTTTTAAGCAAAAATGCCCAAAATGTGATGGTTTTAGGTCTTACATGACAGAAAACTGAATATCTTATATTCCAGCCAATACGGTACAGAGTCATTATTCAGTGAGGATTTGCTGCTTTTCTCTGTTTTATATGATATTTATATTTTTATATATTTTTTGTTTCTTGGATTTATATTTTTGACTGTTTTGTCAGACATGACAACTGAAGATGACACTTTAAACTCATTTCACTATTTCATAGACTAAATTATTCATCAGTTGATAGAAAAACGATCTGTTGGATGTTTAGTTATAAAGTTCAGGAAGTCTTCTGCACTCGATGCTCCGCCTTTCTTTCTTTCTTTCTTTCTTTCTTTCTTTCTTTCTTTCTTTCTTTCTTTCTTTCTTCTTTTAATCATTGATACTTCAAAAACAAGATTTTTATACAAAATATCAGCTACAATTTGTGAAAACATATAAGACACTTCATGATTGAAGGAGCAGGGAGAAGAAAAAAGATCTTATAATACCTGCCTTCTAAAAATATCATAAATGCTCTAAATGTTCTGCAGCACTTTCAACAATCATCTGACACACTTGTGCACATAATAAAAATAACTCACATGACGTAAGACTGAAAATAAACATTTAGTTCATATTTTCAAAATAGTGGAGGAGTTACAGGATGTGGTTTTTAAAATAGTTAAAGTCTTTATGTGTTGAAGTTTTTTGAAGTTTTTCTAAAAGCCGGCAGATTTACAGGTGAGTGAGTTTTCTTTATCTCTGAATGCGACAGTAACAGATGACGTCTGCACCTGTTTCTGTGCTGCGACTCTCTTCTGGTCTCTCTTCCTCCAGGCCGGGTCGTGGATGTGCATGAAGGTTTTATATCCTGTAGTGATGCCGCTCGGTCTGAACAGCTGCAGAGAAGAAAAACACACAAAGAATAAACAATCTTTCACTTATGATTATAGTTTGTACTTCACAATATTTTTGACTGATATACAAAACTTTCTCTCTAGATAAAAACTGGTCAAATGGTCGTTCTTTAGTAGTGAGATTTGAATTTATTTGGACAAGAAGGTTTGCTTTTTAATCCAATTATTTATGATTTTTTGGCAAATTCCTTTTATATGAAACGAACCAACAGAAAAACAAACTTTACCTTATTTCTAATTGATAATAAACTCATAATACAATTCTCTAGTAAAGTAAAATAAAAAAGGAACAAACCATTTTTAAACATAAAACTATTGATTAATGTTACCTGTTTATTAATTTTAATCTCTTTATTTATTTGTTCCTCCTCTTGTGTATTAATTTGTTTTTATTGAATGTTAAAAGCTTCTTGAATGATCCTGAATTCTCACTTTGTTTCCTTTGTTTTGATCTTGTTTCTATTTTACATTTTTTTTCTCAATTTGACTGTTTTGAATAAAGAATTAACAACCATCAGGACAGATATTGATCATGTTTACTTATCAGACACTGATCAAACTGATCAAAGGGTAAGGGGGAGTATTGATAACTGGTTCCCAGTCAGTAAAATACCCGGACTTGTTAATCTCTGAAACTAACAAATCAGTTATTGAAGCTTTTATCTGTCATCACTCTTTTCATGATCACAGATCAATAGAACCACTCAGACAGCAGCGTCTGAGCGTCTCTGTCTGTGGTTCAATGACATCAGCAGCAGATGAACGTTGATGAAATGAGACGTGAGTGAGTTCTCTGTTAACGCGTCTGTAATTCACACAAAGATTGTTTGTGAGTAAAGACGCGTCACTCTGTATCACCGACTGATCAGCTGATCACCTCACGTCAGTTCAGCTCTGATCAGCTGATCACCTCACGTCAGTTCAGCTCTGATCAGCTGATCACATGTGAATCTGATCGGCTTCAGTTTCCGCAGCTGTTGACTCGACGTGTCAAACGTTTCATCTACATCTCATATATGATGATGTTCTGTCCAGTTTCTGCTTCTCAGACCACAAAAGATGATTAGACGACTTTGAGTTTCTTGTAAATGTTGAAGGTAAAAGTTTGATCAAATATTATCACGTCTCATCTCTGTCAGAGAGTGAAATATAATGAAGCAGCCAGTTTAAATTTCAATTTCCTGACAAAATTTAAATTTCTTGACAAAAACAATAATCGCTGTTTGATCAGACATTGATGACTCATCGTTTTATCTGCTCTTATGTCAGTAAAGCACTTTGTAAACCTGTTTTTGAAAGGTTCTTTATGATTAAAGGTTATTATCATCATTATTATCTTCACCTGTTTAATGATTATTATATTTTCAGTTCAGTCAGATGTTCTTTGCATTCAGATATGAGAAAACATTTTCAATTTCATTAATTAATTGATCTCTTTAACTTGAATAATATTAATCATTTTTTAGGGTTATGAATACAAACATTATTATTATATATTATATTATTATTTTCATGATTTATCAATCTTTTGGTCTATAAAAGCGTCAGCAAAGAGTGAAAAATGTTGATTATAATGAACAGTCCAAAAACATAAAGATATTCACTTTACTGTCACGTGACAATCTAGAGGAAACATTTTGTATTTTTTTAGTTGATTATCAAAATAGTTGCAGCTTTAAATGTAATTAAATGAATTTAAAGGTAACTTGTGTTTTGAGACGTTTACCTGAAGTTCAGCTTTTCTCAGTCTCCTGTAGAACTCGTCGTCCTCTCTGCCCCAACCCCAGAACCGGTTCGACATCCCGTTACACTGCAAAAAAACACACCATTCATTCAGTCTTATTTTGTCTTTCGCAGCCGATAGCTGAAGTTTAGCTGTGAGGTTTGAGAGGTGAGTGAACTGCTGAGGTTGTTCTGACAGCATCGTGAGTACCATGTAGTAATGCTTCTTGGTGAGCAGCAGGATTCCTCCTACGTAGGTCTTGTAGTGATACAGCGGGTGCAGCTCGGGCGAGGCCACGTGGAAAGGTCCGTCCTCTGGGAAACCGTAATCCAGAGCTTCGTTCAGAGGCAGCAGGTCCACGTCGTGCATGGCCAGGTAGTCGGTGTCGTTACCGCTCTCCATGTAGCCGACGTTGATCAGAGACGCTCGGTTGAATCTGAACGACGGGAGAAGAAAAACACTTCACGTTAAGTTTGGATTTCTCTGTTAAACTGTACAAACGATGTGGATTAAACATGATTTAAACCCTGAGTTTGATGCCTCAGATTAACTTTAGAATCAGTTTGAGTTTCTATCAGATCGTTGTGGTTTGATGTTCATGACGTCTGATTAATCACCAGATCGATTGATCATCTGCCTGAAATTTCTGGCAGGTCAGAAATGTTGTTGTCTGTCTGCAGTTTGAGCCATAAAAACAAATAGTTTAAACTACTGATGCAACTAAAAATCATTTTTATTTTATTGTTTATCAATTCATTATTTTTCTGATTTATTGCGTATGTTTGCTCCATAAAACGCCAAATAAATGTCCGTCAAAAGTTCCACCAACAAGAGCCGACGTCTAGAGCTGCAAATAACAATTATTTTCATTATAGATTCATCTGGCAATTATTTTTTTTGATTAATTAATTGTTTTGTCTATAAAATGTCAGAAAATACTGAAAAAATGTGACGGACATTTTTCTATATGTGATGTAATGACTCAAACGTCTTATTTTGTTTGACCAACAGTCCATCGATCAACCAATCGATTAATCGTTGCAGCTCTAGTGTCGTCTTCAAATGTCTTGTTCAGTCCAAAGATATTCAGTTCACAGTGACAGAAAACAGAGAAAAGAAGAAAATCTAAAACATTTTTGTTTGTTAAATAAAAATAAATTATTGTTAATTTATCTTCTGATCAATTAATCGACTGTTTTTGCACTAGTGAAACATGAAAAAGCAGAGGATGTAAGATGTGATGATGATGATGATGATGATGATGGAGATCCTCTTCTGTAGAAACGAACAACATCTTAGCGGTAAAAATTTAATAAACCAGAAATGTTGATTAATTTATTAGTCAATCGACAAAACATTTCTGCTAAATCAACAACAATGAATTATTTGGATTTGTCTTTATTTAACACTGATCCAACAAACCAGATCAAGTTCCAACATCAGATCTGTTCTGACCTGTAGTGATCCACCTGGTTGATGATCATGATCTTGTGGCGGATCTTCTTCTTGTTGAGGAACGTGTGCATGAAGGGAACAAACTGCAGCAGCTCCTCGAAGCGCTCTCTGAACGGGACGATGATGGCCAGTTTGTGAGGACCCCAGGAGGGGTCGTCCGCCGCGGACGCCCGACTGTCAGCCGGGCAGGGCGGCGGCGGCTGCTGCTGCTGCTGCTGGAGGCGTCCATCGTTGTGCATCGAGGTTGACATCTCGCCTGAACAGCTGAGCTGCAGCCAGAGCAGAGAGACGAGCACCAGCACCATGCAGAGACCAAACAGCTTGTAGATCGTACATTTCCCCGTCAGGAACCTGCTGACACACAGAGCAGAACGCCATCAGGACAGCTGAACACACAGAGCAGTGACATGCAAACAACTCCATATATGTCAAGGCAATACACACTAGAGCTGCAACAACTAGTCATTTAATCAATTTGTCGATCAACGGATAATTAAACCGGCAACTATTTTATAATCAGATAATCGTTCTACTTATATTTAAAGCAAAAAAGCCAAATGTTTGCTGATTGCAGACCTGTTTATCTTGCTGTAATCATTCCTCCTGTTCATACTGACCATTAGAAGATCCCTTCATAATGACCTTACAATGGAAGTGATGGAGGACAAAATCCACAGTCCTCCTTCTGTGCAAAAATGTATTTCAAAGTTTATCTGAAGCTAATATGAAGCTTCAGCGTCCAAATGAGTCAAATCAAGTAGATATCTTTCAACGTTACAGTCTTTTTAGTGCCAAAGTTCCTCTTTTTGTTACTATACTTCCACCACAGCAGAAAATATTCACATTTAAGAAGCTGGAATCGAGGAATTTTTAATCAAAAAATGACGATGACTCGACTAACAAAACAGTCGGCGATTAATTTTCTGTCGATCGACTAATCGTTGCAGCTCTAAAACAAATTTCACAGCAATCCATCCAATAATTGTTAGCTATATATTCCAATAAAGAACTATAAAGTCGAGCTCACGGTGGAGGAAAAGTCAGAGGATCGTCCTCTGAGGAACATGAATGTTAGAACTAAATTCACAGCAATCCATCGAGTAGCTGTTTATATCTATAACAGCAGAGCAGAGCGGAGTCTCACATGCATCACACAGTGAACCAGAGTCAAACAACAAGCAGACGTTCCCAAACTGTGTCTCATCTGGAGCTGCAATGATTAATCCACAAGTCGTCAACTAGAACATTTATCACCAACTATTTTGATCATTTTTAAGGAGAAAATTTCCAGATTCTCTGATTCCAGCGTCTTAAATGTGAATATTTTCTGGTTTCTTTAGTCTCTGTGACAGTAAACTGAAGACATTTGAGGACGACGTCTTAGACTTTAGGAAACACTGATCCACATTTTTCACCATTTTCTGACATTTTATAGACCAAATAACTAATTGATTAACCAAGAAAATAATCAACAGATGAATCAATAATGAAAATAATTTGTTAGTTGCAGCCCTAGTTGATTGACTAATCAATTAAGCGTTGCAGCTCTAAACATTGGTGTTAAATTAGGTTATTAAAGAATAGTGGCAAAGACATTTTACATTTAAAAAAGAAATACCATTAATAATAAAAGTACATTTTTAACAGTAAACTTCAATTTGCATTAATAACATCTATAATCAGAAATGTAAAAATGCAGCCAGTCAATCTGTTTACAATAAACTAATTACTTCAAGGACCTCCAGTTGTCCCTGGACCACAGTTTGGGAACCACTGGTTCAGTTCCTACTTACTTGTTCCTGTCTTCATGATGAGGAACTTTTGAGGTCTCATTTCTTGAAAGGTCAAGACAGTGAGTTACTTAAAAGGTTTTATTTCACTTTTTATCTGGTGAACAAACCGAACATCGACAACACCTGAACTCAGGAAGAAGTATTCAGATCCTTTACTTCAGTAAAAGTACCAATACAGCAATGTTAAAGTATTGCAGTAAAAGTACATAAGTATTATGAGCTTGATGTAGTTAAAGTATTGCAGTAAAAGTAGTGGTTTGGTCCCTCTGACTAATATATTATTATATATGACATCATTAGATTATTAATAGTGAAGCATCAGTGTTAGAGCAGCATGTTACTGTTGTAGCTGCTGGAGGTGGAGCTAGTTTACACTACTTTATATACAGTTAGCTAGTTTAGTCCAGTGGTTCCCAACCTAGGGGTCGGGCCCCTCCAAAGGGAGGGAATATTGGATCATTTGAACATTTATTGAAATGAAAGCATGTGAGAAGTTTAGAGGGAAAAATCACTATTTGGTGGAGCTGTTAACAACTCATAGACATGTGAAATGTGACCCCGACTACACACTGCTTTTTGTAAGACGTCAAAAGCCAAAAAGGTTGGAAACCACTGGTTTCATCTTTAACAATGTGTTGTATTTTAAAAGCTTGTTATATTATCCATTGTTTCAAATCTTCATCTGAAAAGTAACTAAAGCTGTCAAATAAATGTAGTGGAGTAGAAAGTACAATATTTCCCTCTGAAATGTAGAAAGTAGCATCACATGGAAATACTCAAGTAAAGTACAAGTACATCAAAACTGTACTTAAGTACAGTAGTTGAGTAAATGTACTTAGTTACTTTCCACCACAGGCTGAACTAAACAATAACAATATCATTATCATTAAAAACACATAAACTTACCTTCTCTCCTCTTTAAAGTAGAGAACAGGCTTCCTTCTCGATGAATACATCATCTTTACAGACTCACAGCTGAATGACTTCAGTCCGGTTATAAAGATGAAGCTTCACTTCTTTAAACAAACATAAAATCAGCAGCAGGAGAAAAACAAACCGAGTTTAAACCCGGTTATATTCAGAGTTTTTCACTCCTCCATCCCGCAGCACAAACTGCCCTCCATGCTAACTCTTTGCTAACTCTTCTCCGGGTAAACCCTCCGTTAGTCCGGTTTTACGGCAGGTAAACATTTGCTCAGTAGACTATAAAGTTATAAATCTGTGTTTCTAACCGGTTAATTCTGGATTCACGTCTCTGCTTCGGTTAACGGTTACTGTACACGTAGCACTCTCTAACCCGCTTTAGCTTTAGCTTTAGCTCCGTGTTCAGCGTCACAAACCGAGCCGACGGCTGAGAAAACTCAACATTTAACAAAACAAGCACCGACCGGCGGAACATTCACCGGTTATTTCACGCCGCAAAATATAAGAAAATAACGGGAGCCGATTGTAATACTGTCCAACTCGTATATGAGTCCGAGTGGGAACAACTGTAAAGGTTCCTACCTTCTTATTCTTCTTCTTTGGTTTTATTAGCGGTTGATAAACATTACCGCCGCCTGTAGGACTGGAGGGCGGAGCAGCAGATTTCTGTTTACGGAGGAGCATTGCGTTCACCAAAAGAAAAAACAACTGGAGGTCTCAATCTCATAATTAGGGCCCGAGCGCTGACCAGCGCGAAGCCCTCTTGTTTCCAAAGGAATTATTATTATTATTATTATTATTATTATTATTATTCTTATTATTATTATTATTGCGACTCTTTGACCTCAAATAACTTCTACAAACGTGTACCAAAACTCACCGAAATTGGCGTGCGCGTCAGTTCTGGTGAAAATCGCAGATTTTATGCGTCTCGCAAAAAATGCGGGGAAAAATGGCTCGACAGCGCCACCTAGAAAATTAAGAAAAGCGAGCCCCACGATACAGATGGTCGTAGAACAATGAAATTTGGTGTGCTTATATATCATGACCAGACGCACCAAAAAGTCTCTTGGAGCCATACCCTAAATCCAACAGGAAGTCGGCCATTTTGGTTCAAAGTTGCGATTTTCAGGCCAATTTTGCCGTTTTTAGCCCGCGTACTTTAACGAACTCCTCCTAGGGATTTGACCTGAGCAACTTGAAATTCGGTCAGTATCATCTACAGACCTGGGAGATGAAAAGTTATCAAAACGGTGAGTTTTCGACATTGTTGAGGGGGTGTGGTCGGGCGGCGAATTTCGATCCTTCGCCGTGAAAATTCAAACAGCCATAACTCCGGCATGCACGATCCTAAGAGACCCAAACCTTTTGTGCTTGGAAAGAGTCCCGTCCTGAACACATCCATGTGTCAATATTGGATGTAAGTCATAGCGCCACCTACTGGCAACAGGAAGTTACATGTTTTACACTTTGACGCTCTGTGGGTGGCACGGTGATGGGATCCACCTCAAATTTACTCAGAATAGCCTAAAGACCTTGGAGATGGTATATTATGAAGTTGGTGACTTTTTGTGGAAAGGTGTTGCCATGACGACGCGGCGAATTTCGATGTCTCGCCATGAAATTTCAAAGCCTTATAACTTGACTCCACATGGTCTGATCTTTTCCAAATTTCATATGCTTGTTAAGAGTCCCGGTCTGAACACATTTTCAGGCCCATATTTAGTGAGAGTCATAGCGCCACCTACTGGCAACAGGAAGTATCATGCGTCGTTCTTTGTTGTATTACTCCTAGGAAATTTGGCCGATGCATCTGAAATTGACTCAGCTAAGATGTAAGACCTTGGTGATGCTACATTGGGTAGGTCATGACCCATGACCAAACGCCGTTGCCATGGCGACACATCCTTCGCCATGAAATACGATGCTGTATTTTAGGGATAAGGGATGGGTCTACAGTCACGAAACTTGGCACACATGTCTGGAGCGACACCAGCTAAAATCCTGGATAGGTCATTTGCATAGACGTGACAATATGGCTCAACAGCGCCCCCTTGAAAATTTCAAAATTGTAGCCCCGCCTTCCAGATGAACCTAGGAAAATGAAATTCGGGAGGCTAATGTATCATGTCAAGACGCACAAAAAAGCCTCTTGGAGCCATATCGTAAGTCCTACAGGAAGTCGGCCATCTTGATAAAAGTGGTCATTTTTCGCGTTTTTTTGACCATTTCGCATACCTTGTATTTTAACGAACTCCTCCTACAGAATTCATGGTAACGACTTCAAAATCAGTGTGTGTCATCTACACTAGTGTGTGATCAAAAGTTATCAAAACATTTACTTAGCATTGAAGCGTGTGGCCGTGGCGTGGCGTTGAGTTTTGATGTTTCGCCATGACAGGCGAAATTGCTATAAGTTTAGTGTAAATGCTGGAGTCTACACCAAACTTTACATGTTTGATAAGACTCCCAGCCTGAACACGTCTAAATACCAATATTCAGTCAGTGATGAAAACTGGCTCCATAGCACCCCCTACCACATTTCAATGCAGCAGCCCCTGCAGCAGGCAGAGTAGGTGATTGAGGATGTGACGTTAATTTCCCCTTGCACTGTCTGAAAACAGCTCAGGGGTCCGTTTCACAAAGCAGGTTCAACAAACTCTGAGTCTAATCCTGAACTCTGAGTTGATCTACTCTGAGATAGAAAACTCTGAGTTTCCGGTTCCAGAACAGCTGATTTGAGTCAGTTTAATCAACTCGGAGTAGTTTCACCTGGAGTTAAGCGCGTGCACCACAACTATAAAAAGCCAGCATCAATGGAGCCCCGATTCAACGAGTCACCATGGCAACGGGGAAGAGGATGGCTGCGTTTTTCGCCCCCCTAGAACTAGACATCTTAATTCGCTCATACGACGAGTTTGAGCATGTTTTCAGAAAGAAGTGCAACACCGCTGCAGCTGCAAAAGAGAGGGAGACGGCTGCTGCTCGGTCATTGCGTAAGTTTAAATGTAGTCCTTTGTAATCACAATAATATTACAGAGGAAAACTGCTTGAATGGTGGCCTATAAATTAATTTCATTTAGGTCCAAGCGCACTTGGCAGCAGTTTAGAATGAAATTTAAAAACATTGTTCAAACAGGTGAGACCTCGGCATAATCTCATGGGGGTACCTCATTTTGATCATGTTTTACATTGTAAAGTAAATATTAAGTGGCTGTTTGACTGTGCAGTTGTTTTATCCCCAACATAATGCTGGTTTCACACACATAAATGTCTTCTCATCTACATCATGTTCTGTTAAATAATTAATCCTATTTAAACTAACACAGACTTCTACTCAGCCAACAGAAAGAAGGCAGATGCCTGTAAAACGGGTGGTGGTCCAGCACCGCCACCTCTAACGGAGGCAGAGGAGCTGGCCCTAAGCCAGAATTTAGGAAGGCCAGTGGCTGGCTCCGACATTGTACAAAAAACTTTTGCAAACCATTTGCAAAGAAACGCAGCGCAACACACAATATCTGCTGGGATGTGAGAGCATGACTACGATTGGTAATGTTGCAAATGTAAAGACGGCTTAGGTTGTGTATGTAGATGATGGACTGTGACGTGAAATGGTACCGCTCAAAAAGATAATGGCTGGAAATGCTAGAACATCTATGCGTGGTCTGATAACCATCTCTCGACGAATATTTAATTCTCTGCGCAGTAATGCTGCACCTTCATCCACGGGATCGTTATCAAAAGGACATGCCATGTTAGTGAAAAAAAGTCGCCACTTACTGTGCCTAATGGACTTCTAATATACTGACTCTGATTTTTTTTTTAATTTATTTATTTTTTTTAATGATTTCTTTAAATGACAGACGGCAGAACTAGGCTACGCCAAAACTCGCCTGCTGCCTGAATGAATGAGGAAATCAAATGGAGTGTGTGGCTCTGAAAGAGGGCGGAGACTGAGAGAAAGTCGAGGTTCATTGAGAAAAACCTGGTCCCGACCAGGTTAGATTCATAGAGTCTGTTGCTACGGTAACTGACCGAGAGCTTAAGTTACCCCTCTCTCTGAAACAGGCTAGAGTTATCCCTCTTTCTCTGGTTTGAGTTACCTCCCTTTTTGAAACGGAAAACTCAGAGTTTTCCTCATTTCAGGGTTAACAGACTCTGAGTTTTCACTAAACCTGCTTTGTAAAACGGACCCCAGGTCTGGGGACATCTATATGCCCGTGACAGAAGCCCTTCACCAGCGCCGAGCCCCGACATACGCAAGGACGCGAGGGCCCGATCATCGCTGCTTGCAGCTTTAATTATGACTTATATCTCATAATTTCACTAAAAAGACTAACTTTGCAAAATACTTCCAACAAACTGTTTCTGTGTACATTTGGCCATCTGACCGATGTTTTATACAGACTTGAAAAGTTGTGAACCTAGAAATTTAACAAAAAAGCATAAAAAACAAGTTTTATCAACTTTTTTTATTTTCACATATTTAATTGTGCTGCCATGTTCATATGATCACCAGTTTTTGGTGGGTTGTTTCTTTGTCCTGGTCTCTTTCACACTGAGTACACATGTATATGTGTGTGTGTGTGTATAGTATTTAATGTAAGGCAGTGCAAGAAAAAACGTTGAATCAACGTTTCCCCCAAAAAATAAAAAAACAAACAGAAAATATTTTATTTTATTTATTAGTGAGTGTGTACAGTGTTGAACATAAATGTTACCATTTGATGTATCAGAGTGAGTTTATAGCTAAAGTTCATCTGACGTCTCTTCAGCAGGTCACAATTCAAACATAAAACAGCACAATAACAAACAGTATGAAGCAAAAAACACACAGGACACATAATACAAAGTTACATCATATATCATGTAACTAATACAATATAGTTAATATTTTTTTAGTATTTAAAAAAATCTGGGAAATATATATTCTTTAAATTTAAAAAGACCTTATTTATACTCAGTGTATAAATAAATAATAGAGAACAAAAGTTAAATTTTAACATCTGAAGTTCATCTTCATGCTTTTCCTCTCTAATGAGACAAAATCTATAAAAGTTTTATTTTTATTTTAGGAAGCAGGTGAAATCATTATGGATTAGTTTGAATTTAATTACATTGTTTTATAATTTCATTTCTTTCAAATTTAATAGCTTAAAACATATTTCTCCCGTGGATGCAATATAGTTACAGTCTGTAAAATCTGTCAATCAAACACTCAGTCAGTCAAACCAAATGTGACAAAACTTTATTTCGAGTGCAATTTTAGACACATTTCACATGGACAGAATCTTTCTAGAAAATAAATTCGAGCCCCTTTTCCAGCCGAAAAACCTTAAAACCAAATGATCCAAAATTCTAACAGTTCTGAAACCAACCTGCAGCAAAAAAAAATATCTTCAACACAACCACCAGAAAACAAAAAGAGGAACAAAATCTTGATAACTGAAGAGAGAAAAACACAAAAGAAGAATAAAAGGTCACATTTCTTCCTTCTCGAGAACGTTTCTTTAAAAAGTTGTTTCACAGGTTTCTTTTCAGGATCTGAAACCTTCTCACTGCTCCGTTTTTTTTTTCTCTCACAGAACAAACTAGTTGTGGACACCGAACATTTATGATTCGGGTCTGTCTGAGTCTAGTTCTTCCAGGTAACAATCATCCAGAGCTGCTGGTGATGCAGCGCTGAGGAGGGATTTCATGGGGCTGTTTTTTTTTTGTTTTGTTTTTTTTTTAAATCGTGTTTTTCTTCAATCAGTGTCAAGTCAACAATTAATCATTTAATCACTGAGAAACTGTCCTTTCACACAGGAGATCTGCCACACATGATGCTTTTTTTTTTTTGTCCCGAATAAAAAGCAAATTCTTAGAAAAGAAAAATAACTCAAAATGGGACAGAAACCTGTAGGAGGAGGCGTCTCTGGCAGCGTGACGGCGGACAGACGCGACTAATAAAAACACCACGCAGCGAGCTCTTCTCATCTGATTAGAATTAATGGATGATCGATACCAAAATATTCTTTCTACGCCTCCGCCGAGCCGACTAAAACAGAAACATACATTCAAATTGGACGCAGTAACAAACACAAAACTGTTGTATTTGGTAAGATTTCACTGAAAAATAAAAAAAGAACCTGACAGACTGAGAGCTGAGAACGACTCGTCATCATCACCAAAATGTTCTAACTTCAATTGAACTGGAATATTTTCATCAGATATGTTCTGCAGCAGGAAACGTGTCTCATCAACAGAAGATCTGATCTCTCGCTATAGAGGAGCAGGATGACATCTAAAGACACGCAGAGTTAAACGTGTAAGTCACGTACACGTCTTCATCTGTCCAGCGATTATCTTGGACTTTTTTTCGATGTGATCTGTCTGTTTGGCTCTTGAAGAAGCTTAAAAAACAGGAAACATCTGCTGGAAAAAAAACATGGATTCCACTCAACGTAAACTGGTTTATAAACTAGAGCAAAGCAACTGAACGATGAGGCTCTTTTTACTTCCAGAGAGCTCGAGTTTATTCAGATTTTGATGGTTTTTTTTCTTCTTTCATTGTTCGATCGTAGCGGCGTCCAGTGCTGAAGGTATCTGGATCAGTGTCGATATCGAAGTCAAAAAAAGTCTGATAATGTGACTAAACACGTCAAAAGCTGCGCACAGGTTGATTAAGAGCTCCGATACACTTCCTGTTATCATCGTGTCTGACGCCAAGTTTCTCAGAAAATAAAACTCTACACGTGAGCGACTAACAGCAGAGACCGGATCTCAGGATGTAAAAGTAACTCTGAAACAAACCACAGCGGCGACGGAGGCAGAGAAACTAACAAACACTCGTCACCGCTTCTCTTCTTCTTCTGCTGTTAGCGTAAAATGAACGATACAGTAACATCCTCCAGTTTTGTTTACGCTGTTGCAAAATCTGAACTTCTAAATCGAAGATATTCCTGTGGATTCAGTCCTGATCTGCCCTCTGCTGGATTAACTTTATAATCCTGCAGGTACACAGAGGACACAGCCGCATGTTGTTAACACTGAGATTATTATGAGCCAAACATACAGACCTTCTAGCAGCCTCCGATCATAAATGTGCCGTTGTATTAAGTTCAACTGCAACTGAAATGATATCTAACACAAAAAGTGTTGAATTTCTTAAAGAAATGAATCCAGGTTATAATTTCTGCCGTCACTCAAGAGGCCAAACTGCATTTACTTTAAACTGATCATCGATTCTTCGTGTGAGTCTGAATCTCTCTCCGGTAACACGTCTGTGACTCGTTACAGCGAATATAAGAACGACAGAAGGGCAAATCTATCAAATATCTCATCGAACACATGAACAGATCTGCCTGTGTTCGTTTCCTGACACGGTGAAGCAGAACTGGATCCAAATCTAAACAGTAAAATCTCTCTGTGTAATAAATAGAGTCACATTTTTCCCTGCGAGTCTACTGCAGATGTGTGTGTTGGGGGGGGGGGGGGTGTGGGGGGGTTCTTTACAAACAAGGCCTGTGAGGAAAACAATGAGAACATTTATAATAATAATAATAATAATAATCTGAAGATGTTGTTTTTAAGTCGAATCGTGCAGCTGGGTTTCTCTGTGTCCCGTTTCCTCAGCAGTCTGCAGTTTCTCCTCCGACAGCAGCGACCGCCGCCGCCGCCGCTCAGTACTGCATCAATCAGTAGAGACCAAACACACACTCTCACTCTCTCTCTCTCACACACACACACACACAAACACACACATACTCATTTCCCAGGTGAACGTTTACACCAGTTTCTTGGCCTCGAAGAAGCTCTTGAGGTGTCTCATCTGCCAGATGCCGATGGCGACCAGGATGAGCGTCTGGACGATGGACCACCAGAGGACCCGCTGGTTGGTGCTCTCGCTGGTCTGACGGAAACGCTCCTCACGGTACTGAGAGACGACAGACAGCGGGGGGGGGCTACGTGTTATTATACAGACCAAACGACAGACTGATAATGAAAATAATCGTTTAACTGCAGCTCTGCTGTGATAAAAGTGTTAAGAAATGATTGATAATGTTCCCTGAGTGGTAAAACTATTTATTAGATTTAAAATGATTAATCACGGGGCAAAATGAATCGTTTCAGTCATTTTTCAAGTAAAAATGCCCAAAAACTCGGTTCGTTCCTCATTTTCTTTGTCGTATATGAACAATTAAATATAATAACTGTTGATCAGACAAAACAAGCAAATTAAAAGCTTCACTTTGGGCCCAAAGAAACTGTAAATGGCGTTTTTTCACATTTTTTTGAACATTTCCGAGACAATAATAATAATATTAATAATAATGAAAACTAAGGTTAGTTGCAGCCTTCAGGATGATTCATTTTATTTGATTTTCTTTATGGATCCAAACAGCTTTCAGGTTGTTTGAATGAGTCTGAAATTGTTTCTGGGATGAACAACATGTCTCATTATTTCCTTGATTAATCGATTAATCATTTGGTTTCCTAAAGATGATGTCATCAAATTGTCTGTTTTGTTCTGTCCAGAATCCAAACATATTGAATTTTCACTCACATGAAACCGAGAACAGCAGCAAATACTCACGAATGACATGAAACGATGGGCAGTTTGTACTTGTCAATCAACTTATTGATTCATCGACACTGCAGGTCTAGTAGGACGTAATATTTTATATGATTCTATTAGATATTTATTCATGATTTATAACTGCATCGGTTGATATTGATACATCTTGACATTCAGACATTATGTGCTTTCTGTTGTTTGTACTTATTGTTGTTGCTAGGATACTCTTCTTCTAGTTAAATAATGAAGTAAAGCTGGGACCGACAGTCTACATTAAAACAACAGTAATGAATGAAGTGAACAGTCAGACTGACCCGCTGGTAGTTCTGCTCCTTCTGGATCTGGTCCACTTGCTCCACCAGCTGTCTCACTCTCAGCTGCAGCTCCGTCAGTTTGTCTTTGGCGGCGATCTCGGCGTAGTTGTTGGCGTGTTCTCCCACCTGGATGTCCAGGTGAACTCTCTGCAGCACAACACACGAGGACAGTGAGTAACACCAGGGCTGGATGAATGGAGCTGACACAGCAGGTACTGACAGTCTACCTGTTGCTGTATGTATATGTATATTTTTTTTATTTTTTAAATATATATCATGATGAGGCTCTTGCAGGTGATGCAGGTCTTTTATTATTCTTGCTCAACTGTTGTGCACACGTAGGTCTAATAAATATAGATGTGTTATTTGCATTTGCTTTGCTTGATCCACAGTTTTCTAACCAGGAAATGTGTCGACAGTTCAGCCTGTAATGTAACAACAGTGTTGCTCACATGATGAATATTGAAGTAATTTAATTTCTCAGGACAAATATTAGTGTTTATCTGATGTAACTGAATCAAGGAGTTGAATCAGTGTTGATATTCAGCCCTAAACGCAGAGTTCAACACAAACCTCCACCAACACTCAACACAAACACAGATTTCAAGTGTTTCAGTGCGAGCAAATGATTTGTGGTTATCATGACCTGCATGACTCATGACCTCATGAACATACAGACACATGAGAGAAACTGGAAACCAGTCACAGAGCTGAAGTGTGTTGTTGCGACGCGAGGAACACAGCAGGACGTTTTTTCTTTAAGTTGTGTCTGCATGCAGCTTTACAGGTTCTATTTAAAGGGTATTTTCCACCTCAGCGTGCTTCCAGGTGTTCTCTGTGTAAAAAGTAGTATAAAGCCTTTTGATGATGTCACTGATGATGTCTCTTGCGTCAGCATCGGTTCGGGCTGAAGACTACCTCTGTAGCTCCTCGTCTCTGCTGGAGGCTAGCAGCTCCAGGCTACATTTACCGCTACTAGCATAACACACATGAATGTGTCCACTTGCATTGTGGGTAATGTAGGCGCCAGGTTTTGACAAGGAAGAAGGATGTGTGGATTTGAAGAAGATGATTTATTTGGTTCTGCTGCAATGATTTTCATCCTTTTTAAAAAATCTTGCCATCAAGAGTCTGATAATGTTACAGGAGTGGAGGGCTGACACTAATGACTTTTGTCATTATCGATTAATCTGTGGATTATTTTCTTGATTAATTGATTAGTCGACTGGTAAATAAAATGGTGAAAAATGTTAATCACTGTTTCCCAAAACTCAGGATGACTTCAAATGTCTTGTTTTGTCCACAACTCAAAGATATTCAGTTCACTGTCACAAAGGACTAAAGAAACCAGAATATATTCACATCTAAGAGACTGGAATCTTTTTTTCTTAAAAAAAATAATAGTTGGCTATTAATTTAATAGTTGACAACTAACTGATTAATCATTGTAGCTCTACAGGAGGGAAACCTCACCAGCATGCCTCCAGCGAACAGGGAGAACTTGGAGGAGTTGGAGTGCAGGCAGATCTGGTGTTCTCCAGGTGTGTGTGACGTGAAGGTGAACCTTCCCTCTGAGCCGTACTGCCGGGACAGAATCACCTGCAGGGAACACGCAGAGCAAACTAACCTGTTAAATCCTGCTTAACTGATGATGATAATAATGTGTACACAATACAAAGTAAACAGATAATAAATTCTCATTTCATTCGTTCAGTAACAGCATTAAATGCTCAGGACTAACCTTGTCATCAGGGTCTTTGACTTCCACAAACATCCCCAGACCCTGAGTGGCCGGCAGATACTCTTCTTTCTGCTTATCATACAGCTGAGTCCGATAGTTACCTGCAGACAGACAGACAGGTGTGTCATGGTTATAATTTTACATTTGTATGTGGGAATCAGGAATTAAAAACATGTATTGCAAGACACTAATAAAATAAATTAGTTCAATTAGTATCAAATAGCTGTTTGCTCTTTAAAATGTCAGAAAATGGTGAAAAATGTTTCTCAAAGTCCAATATGATGTCCTCAAATGTCTTGTTTTATCCACAACCCAAAGATATTCAGTTTACTGTCATAGAGACTAAAGAAACCAGAAAATATTCACATTTATGAAGCTGGAATCAGACATTTTTTCCTTAAAAATGACTTAAAATGATAAATTGTTTATCTAAATAGTTGGCGATTAATTTAACAGCTGGCAAATAATAGATTAATCGTTGCAGCTCCGGTTTAATGCATTTAAACTGCAATCAGAGTTAAAAGACACACTCACAGTTGTTCAAGTGTGTCTTAAACCAACAGTCAGGAGTCCGAATGAACAGTGAAACCTGTTTTTCTTGCTGTAATCATTCCTCCTGTTCATACTGACCAGGGAAACATTGTCCGAGGAAACACAAAGGGAATTTGATGCTAAATTGAAAAATTGAAAGCACATTTGAAGGTGATTATTTGAATTGTCAGTATGAACAGGAAGAATGATTACAGCGACTGTTCATATCAGGTCAGTATTAGACTTTGCGTTTTATCATAATTTCTACAGATAACGTGCGCCGATTTTTGTTGACATCCAATAATCAATATTTTGCTGTTTTAATGTGGCTAACACTACTGAATAATTAAAGATTTAAGCACAAACGCAGAAACATAAGATATTTAACTTTAGCTCGTTTAGCCGATTAGCTCACTAGCTAAAGTTGGTGAGCTAGCAGTTAGCATTAGCCGCTGACTTCTCCTCACCAATAATCATCGTCTCGTCAGGGATTTCCTCTATGAAACATTTCTTCTCCGTCTCTCCGATGTGAAAGTACAAAGAGGAGACGAAACTGCAGAAAACGTTCAGGAGTAAAACCGACAACACACACGACACCATCTTCCTGCCGGGAGAGAGCTCGACTGAGTCTGCGCAGACCCAGCAGTGCCACGTAAACCATCGGACTACTCTGGCCAATCAGCGCGCTGCAGGAGGATGCTGGGTAATGTAGTTCTTGTTCGTGGAATTTCTTCTTCTTTTTCCTTTTTTTTTTTTCGTTTTTTCCTGTCTTTATTTTATTAAAACGGTTTAAAATAAATATACAAGTATATATATACATAATATATAAGGTTGACAAACAAATGAAAGTGCAGGGACACTGAAAATCTAATTAATTTTTTTTAAAAAACACAACAAAAATCTATATAAACTACCAAAATTCTATTCGCTGAGGAGGATAAAGATGTGATTGAAAGGTCTTGTAAAAAGATAGTAAGATTATCTTTTACTTTCAACCTGATGCTTCCAAGGACAAAACCTGTCATGGTTATCAAGTTTTATAATTTCTGATAAATTAAAAACAAATAAGTCAACAAAAAAATATTGAATTTTATAATCAAAATCCTAAATGTCTGGGACGTTTGATAATATACATACTATACAACATACACTACACCAAACTATACAACTACATACTACTGTACTACTCAGAATACTATAATGAAAGACAAGTACATAATTGAAAACAAATAGGCTCTCCCTTTTGCTCTCCCCCCGCTCCATATCCTTACACAAACAAAACCCACCCACCCCCACACACACACACACACACACACACACACATACACACACACACACACACACACGCACACACACACGCATAGTACAATAAGAAAATCTCAAATGATTAAACCAAACATTGTGTTATTTTTGTTGTTGTTTTGTTTGTTTGCTTCTGGTTCCCCCTCTTGTCTTGTACTGTGTCTTCATGTTAATCTATCTATCTTATCTTGCACCATAAATAAAGAAAATAAAAAAATATATTATTAATATCAGTTGCACCATAGTGACATTGAAGCTGTAGGGGGCAGCATGGCGGGAAACACCGCTGCCGTTTAACCCAAAAGTGAAGAAGAAGCACTTCCGCCAAGCTGTTTCTATGGTAACAAGACATGGCGCCTGGTAAGTCGCACACTCTTTGTGTCACATAAATCTGACGGTATATAACATTTATTTATAACGTTCATTGTACATTATAGTATTTAACGTGGTGAAGTTTGTTAGGAAACTGCGCAACGTAACTTCAAACCGTCGCGAGGTCGGAAATACCCGCGAGAAGCAGCTTTTTTATCATCATGTAGCTTCTTTTCTTATTAACATTATAACCGTTAAACTGCTAATATAAATTAGTTAGCAGCGGTGGAAAGTAACTAAGTACATTTACTGGAGCACTCCCCAGGGAGACAGTAAACCTGCCTGTTTCTGTAGCTGATGCTAATGTACCTGAACATAACTGTGCACATAACTGTGCACTTTTGTGTAAATTCTGTTTCACATAAGGCTTCACACTAGCTGTTAGTCATCAGACAATATGTGTTTCCAAATGCAAATACGCATTTTACAAACTGCACATTTTCAGTGACCAGAGAGAAAAAAGACAAACTTGAAATTGCTCCTGATAGCAGAAATAAGTCAGTTTCATGTCCATTTCATCAGAGACTTGACTGGACGATTTCATAACAGGGTAGAGTGACGATATTTTATAATATAGTGACAATATTTTTCAACCAAATACCCCAGTATCAACAGTACATCAAGTCATGTTTTATATATGGATATTGGTGCCTTCAGAAGATATTAACACACATGTAAAGTCTGACAGTTCTTGCACAGACACCTTTAATTCTTTCAACTAATGACATTCATGTTTTCCACATATCTTGTTTTATATAAAAGACACAATTCAGACTTTCTAATTCTAATCTTCCTATGTAATATTTTATCATAACATATATTTTTGCCATTGTGAATATATTGTGTTTAGAGAAAAGAAAAGAAGAAAATTGAATTGTTCACCAGAAAATTAATTGGCAACAACTGTGATAATCAATTAATAGTTTCAGTAAGTTTCTTTTTCTAATTTTCCAGCTTCTCAAATGTGATTTTTTTTTTTGATGCTTTTTGTGCCAAAAATAATAATAAACAGATTATTTTGGGGTTTTAATGTGTGAACTCAGGTTTTAGGAAACCATGAAGGGGATTTTTTAAACTTTTTTCTTACATTTTGCAGACCAAAGAAGAAGAAAAACCTCATTAAGATTAAAAATCTCTTTTGTGTCCCGGCCAAGACAGGCAGCAGCATAAAGTTCAGTCAAACAACATGAAAACAAGTAATACAGACAGATCTCTCGTTAGACAATATAAAATAATAAACTCATGAATAAAATGACAATAAAAATACAACCTTTAAACTAGAACTGAACTGAGAAACAGCATTAAAACCCTCCCAGCAGCCCCACTGACACTGGCAGAAAGATGATGATGTAAAAGTTTTACAGGAAATCAAAGATGGTCGACCAACACGAGCGTACAGCGTGCAGTGATGAGTGAGGACCTGACAGCTCCTAATGACTCTCAGAGCTCTGTGATGAGATGATGCATTCATGCACAAAATGTCCTCAAAGTCAAACATGGACAGACTTTATCCTGGAGAGAAAAACTGTTCTTATATCTGAAGAAAAACACAATTTAAGCTTCAGTTTTTCCAGTTTTATCTCCCTACACATTGTCATTTTAATGTTATTTGTTTGATTTTAACTATTACAAATAAATAAAAGTCACAATTAAAAAGAAATTAATAATAAGTTATATGTAGAATTTGGTTAAATGAGTTCAGGAAATTGTGTCACTTGACTGTAAAACAGCTTTCAAGACCTGGAAATGTTACAATATTTAAGCCATATTTTGATAAAACCAACAGTTGAGACAAAAACTAGTCTCATGTTGATATAATATTGATTTATTAACAAGCTCTATTTGATCATTTCTGTCAGTATTTATCTGTTTGCCTCTAACAGCTGTATTTCTGGTCTTTCTGTTTCTCTGCAGGAAGCCAACCGGTCGTATCCTTCACATGAAACTGATGCAGAGCTGCAGCTGCTCTGTCTGTGTTTGATTTGTTCTGTCTGTCTGTGTTTGTCTGATTTGTCGTGTCTGTTGTCCTTGACCGTGTCGTCCTCAGCTGTCCTCCACTCCTCTGCAGGTCCTCTTGTATCTGAACTGTTGGTACTTTGCCGCCTTTTACCTGGCGGAGATCCTGATGTTCATCTATAAAGGTGTGTAAGCTGCTGTGCTGCCCTCACATGTTCACACGCTGACACACGGTTCACTTTAACATCCCAGTAATCGTCTGAAATCGAACATTTAAGATTCATTTTATTCACATGATAACTGGTGATCAGATGAGTGGTTTGTTTTACTCTCAAAGAAAATGTCCAAATTCTCTGATTCCTGCTTCTTAAATGTGAATATTTTCTGGTTTCCATTTTAATATTAGACATGAAACCTGTGTGTTTTTATTTTCTTCTTCTCTTTGTTGTTTGCAGGTGTTTTGCTCCCGTACCCGTCAGATAATCTGGTTCTGGACGTGGTTCTGCTGGTGCTCTTCCTCGGCCTCGAGACTCTCAGGATCTTTTATGGTGAGACTGAGACACCGAACAGAGATATACTCTCCTCTGACTGAGCAGTAACTGAGACGCATTCAATGAAACTTCACATTATTAATGAAGCAAATCTTCATGTTTGGTTTAAAGTTGAAGGCAGATTCGTGTCTCAGCTTCTCTGCTGCCATCTGCTGGACAACAGCTGCTGGTTACGTTTCATTCTTCAGCACCAGATAATAAACTTTTATTTCCATCAGCAGCCGTGTCTGAACAGCTGCTCTGAATGAATGAATGAATGAATGAATGAATGAATGAATGAATAGACACACAGCCATTCCACAGCAGCAGTTTCCTGTTCAGTAATGAAACACCGTGAAGTAGTTTAACAGGTTAACTTGATGTACCTGGATGAGCTTTTTAAAGCAAAGATGCCAAACATTTGCTGCAACAACATGCAGCTGTGTGAGTTTCCATTTCAGCTCCTGTCCATAATTATTATTATTTTTACAGGCTCTGGCAGGTATGAGGGTTAATATTGTCGTCGTTTGTAGCCATTAATTATTATCAGTACTCTGTATTACCAGTGAATCATTTTCCTGCCTCCATATGCTGCTGGTTTAGAGACACAGCTTTTAAATTCCAATTCAAACACTGAACTACAAATGTATTGTAATACATTTATGCAGGTATAAAGTAAAACTATGAGGTGAACTTCCCAGCAAAACATCTCTGGTTTCAGCTTCTCCAGTGTGAAGATTTGTTGCTTCTCTTTGTCTCATATCACTGTTAATTCAGACACTGATGATGTCACCTTCTGGGAACTTGTACTGGATGTTTTTGCACCATTTTATAAACTAAACAATTGAACTTTCTTTAAAAAAAATTGATGCACATTGTTCTCAATTTTCTTACATTTTACACCTGAAACAATTGATCAAAACAAAAATAATGAATAAAGAAAATGATTGTTAGTTCCTGCTCTAATCTTCTCTGTATATTGTCTGTGGACTGAGAAGAATGAGGTTTATAAAACCTTTAAGGCTGCAACTAAGAATTATTTTGATTATTGATTAATTGTTAAATCCATAAAAGTCATGAAAAACTGTCCATTAATTTCTCACAGCTGAAGATAACGTCTTCAAATATCTTGTTTAGTCTAAAACCCAAAGATGTTCAGTTACAATTATATAAAACAGAGAAAAGCAGAAAATCATCACATTTAAAAAGCTTAAACCAGAAGATTTTTGGTGTTAGTTTGTCACTGATTATTAAAATCGTTGCTGATCATTTTTCTTTCAATCGACGAATCGTTTCAGCTCTAAAAAGCTTTCAGCGTCTGTGATGTAAATCCTGAATGATCTCGTGTTGAAGCTGGAAACAAAGCTGGTTAAAACCGGTGAGACGGTAAAAGGTCAGTCTGGTTTTCATACTGAACAATAATCAGATCCTGTGTGCTGACCGTCTCGGTGTCCCGGTCCAGGCTGGAAGGGGAACCTGTGTGAACGCTCTCTGGCGTCGGCAGTGTCGCTCTTCATCCTGCTGCCCTGCGCCGCGCTGGCCGTTTACTACCTGCTGCTGCAGACCTTCGTCCTGCGGCTGGAGTTCCTCCTCAGCGCCGTGCTGCTCTGCTTCTACGGACTGGAGTTCCTGCTCGGCCTCGTCTCGATCTCTGCTTTCTCCAGGTGGTGAGAGGTTCTCACTTCAATCAAAATCTGTAATTATTCTTCTGCATCTGGAAATATTCACGTTATTGGTTTTTGTGCCTTTATGTTTTTTGTTCTCGCAGGTCCAAAGTGTACTGAAGAGGATGAAGGTTCTCCTGGACCACGGAGCATGAAGACGTCAGCAGTGGAATCATGAAGAAAAATGTACAAATGTTTCTGTAGATGACACTTTGTAAATATTAAACTTTGTTTATTTTCATAAATGTAAATGTGAATCTGTTTGACACAAAATGTTTTCTACTGTTTTATACAAACTGTTTGAGATCAACGCATTTCTGTAAATAAATTATTGTTCATTACAGATTATTATGATATGAAAAACTTTGTGAATAAGACAGAATTTTCTTCTAATGGATCAACGCTGGATTAATAAATCCTGATCTGTATCTGATCCTTTCATCACTGAGCTGCAGGTACATCAGTCAAAACCTACTGACTCCACATCATACACAGGAGGAGCTTCAGTCACCTTGTTTACATCTTTTATTTCACATTAATGTTTGTGTGCTGGGACGGATATGCTTCTATTTGAATCTATACAGTGTTTACAGGCTGTGTGCACAGTCTAACGCATATTCTTATCCTTTTTATGCTCGTAAACACAGCGGTTATGTGTTGGGCTCCGAGCGCTTTACCATCTTAATATTGATTGTTGATGTTTAAGTGTCTTTTCAGGAAAATATTAACTGTCAAAAAAACTTTTAAAACACATTAAATGACAATTTTTATTTTTTTGAAAAATATGCAGAGGAGGTGGAGGCACTCTGCCCTGAGTAGTGTCTGCAGGTTTCAGGCTACATCCTGTTACAACAAGATCAGACAAAAAAAAGAGTTTGTTGGCTTATTGCTCAGAGCAGAGTATTAATGTTATTGTGAGGAGTGAGAAGCTAGAAAAAAGGTATTACCTGCAGCAGTCTCACGCCACGAGCATGTGAGCACCTGGATGTTGACTGCAGCTCGTTTAACGACCACAGATGTCACTAATGAGAAGGAATTTCTGATTCGTACATATAGAAACTTTCATAAGTTTAATTGATAAAGGGACAAATTAATGTTTATAGCGATTGTGCTAACACAAAGAAACCCTAAAGGCGACCTCCTTCCAGAGTTTATGAGCACAGACTCAGAGTTCAACACATCAGAGACGCCTCTGATGCTCATCAATACCTCGGGGAGTGAGTTATGTCCCTGCCGTCTCAACCAGACCAAAGATTTTACATTTTTAAAACATCTTCATCGATTTGACAACATATGCAAAGTGACAAAAAACACAAACAAATTAACAAACATGCTGTAAATACACAAAACTTGTTTGGTTGAAAACATGTGTTTGTGTTTTCTGTATTTGCAGGAATATTTTGACAGTTCAAAGTTGAAAATGTAAAAATATTCAACTTACTGTCATATATGACAGAGAAAAACAGCAAATCTTCTTCTATTTGAGCTCCGGAACCAGAAAATGTTTTTATATTTTTTGCTTTTATTTTTGCCAACAGACCCCTCGCATGTGTTGAACTCTGAGTATGTGCTAATAAATAAGTGAAACAATTAATCGGTTATCTGTAATCGTATTGTGGCTCTAATCATGTTTGTAGATCCCGTCCTACTGAGAAAAACAACAGTATTCATATAATTATGACCTGAAGAAGTGACACAGTTCAGACGACGTGTATATACGGTGACATATTTCCATATTCAGAGGTGGCAGTTGGCTGATAGATGGACTTGGCTGCAGGATGCTGTTCGCTTCCCGTTTCCAGACGCGAGTCAGGACAGTTTTTTTAAAGACCATAAGTACATTTGTCGTGGTGTTAACTGTTGCCATGACAGCGAAGGTTGCCTAACTTTAAGGAAGTAGTAACTTTAAACCACACCACCTTCCAAGTGATGATTTTAACTCAAACCAGGATCTTTCTTTAAACCTAACCAGACCTGAACCACGGCGTTGTCACATCATAAAACATCATTACTGTCTAACAGTGATGTTTTATAAAGCACTGATAGAGTCGGCAGATTAGAAAACGCTCCTATGGGTCGTTCTGGAGTTCAGGTACAATCCACCTATGTGGTTGTTTAATTATGAGGACGTGTTGGTTGTTGGTTTATGTTAAGCTCAGCCAATCACCTCCAGGCTCCATAATCATCAGATGGAGATAAAAGTGGTGTCAATGTTCTCATCTAACTCTTGACAGGAAAACAAATGAGCAAATATTTTCCCCCCAAAAAATGTCTAAGATTAAGACACACAGACATGAGATTAATATCCATCTGAACATCTCACAAAGAAAAGGAACGAGAAGAAGCAGAGCTGAAATGAATAAACAGCTTTTCAAAATGGATATTTTTAATCTTGTGAAAAGAAACTTTTCCCATAAAGACAAAACTTCCTTCCTCACATTTTATTTTTGCATACGTTCAATATACATTAAGTCGCAGAGCTTTATCAACTTTTGGAGGGAAACTTTTCTTCCTTAAGCCGTCTCTAATCTCAGATGACTAATTTAACAGTAAGCGAACAGGCAGAATGTGACTGCCGGCGTTGAAAAGAGGATAAAGAAAGTTGAATTCTGCCTCGGCCATCAGCGCCGCTCCTCCTGACCTGCGCGTGTTTGTGCTCGCAGGGCATTTGTTCTGCTTGTCAAAGTCGCCGTCCAATTGGGTGAAGCTCGTATTAAAGAGATCAGTGTATTTGCATGTCTCCACGATGGCTGCCTCGCTCGTTTCTCTTTGTGAATATAAAGTAGACAGAACTTAAAGCTGAGAGGTTTCATTACTGAGTCTATCGGAGCCGCACAATTCCTGCCACACAAATTAAATTGTGCCACTTTGTTGAACACCGACCTCTCTGCTCATAACTGTAGTTTCATCTGCGCAGAGCGTCCGCAGCCGTCAGCCTGCAGGGAAACTTTCAGCAGAAACTCACAAAACACTCAACATGATAACATTTTCTGAGAAGTCGGATCTTAAACGCTCCTCAGTTTACAAACATGTCGGGTCACATTTTAGTAGCGGAAGGAGCTACGAGGATGATTCATAAATGATGAAATCTCAGTAAGTCGCACCTTAAACTTTCTCTGTCAGTGAGACAACAACAGTCAACAGCATCACAAAGCCTCTCACAGCGCTGGAAGAAGTAGGGGAGACCGGGGATGGTTGTAACACTTTCAATATCTCCAATCAGGAACAAGTTACAAATCACCTGATTCACTCTGCACATGCTCAGTTTAGTACTTGTTCCCTATGTGAGGAAGTAACACCCTGTGGCAGACTGCTTTGTAGATAAACTTATCAAACTTAAATCATATTAATTATGTGTCTGTGTAGTTATCTTTCATGCAAGTGGTTAGTGCTAATGTTTTAGTTGCTCGCTGTAAGGTAAGCTAGTTCATGGCCACTAGAGTCTGGGTTAGCTGTAACAACGTGTGAAAAAATGTTACAACCTCCCCCCAAGCAAAACATTTCACTGTATTTATATGTTTACTTTGAATTTCAGTATGGAGAAAGACTGACGGGGGGGGGGGGGGGGTGCCTCTAAACATTTTGAAGACAACATCAAATGATGTAACAGAGCAGGGAGAGAAGATTGGGTTTGGTGTATGACCTGTAGTCTGTGGGCCCACGAAGCCTGCAGTCCAGGAGTGCCGTACAACTGTCACCACTGTGACTCCGACGGTGACTGACATACTTTTGCACACACAGACACACTAATGTTCAGTTGATGAAGCTGGTGCACATTTGCACATTTTTTTTTTCAGTTTTACTATTATGCTCAAATGCTAGTGACACACACACACACACACACACACACACACACACACACACACACACACAAACACATCCCAATTATGTTAAAAAGTCATTTAAGTGTTGAATAAAAAGTCTTCAATGTCTTAAGTATTTGTCATAATCTTTATTTCATAATGTTACATTTCCTGGATTATGGGGTCAATTGTAACATTTCACTCCTTGTGTTTGAGACTAAACCATACATTTTCTGTTTGTGCTGCAGAGATAAAAGCTGCACCTTTTAATAGCGGGTCGTGAGATGATTAATGGGAGAGGAAAGAAGAAAAAACAAAGTTCTGATACACAAATCTGTTTTCAGTTTTTGGACTTTTTCTCTAATCTTTGATTTTTGCTGAAATATTGGATCATTTGAACATTTATTGAAATGAAAGCATGTGAGAAGTTTAGAGGGAAAAATCACTATTTGGTGGAGCTGTTAACAACTCATAGACATGTGAAATGTGACCCCGACTACACACTGCTTTTTGTAAGACGTCAAAAGCCAAAAAGGTTGGAAACCACTGGTTTCATCTTTAACAATGTGTTGTATACATATACTTTATATTTAAAAAAGTTTCCATTAATAGATGAAAAATTAATGAAACTTGGGTTTTTTCTTCTTTCAAAAACATCACATTGCATTGTTTTCCCTTTGTTAGCACCAAATTACATTGTTTGTACTTTTTGCAGAAAACTTCTTGGAAAAGTTTAGGAAATGATTTGAAAAGTATAAACATCACTGAATATATTCGCATATAATCATAACATTGTATTTACATATGAGAGCTGAAGTCTTGTCTGAGTCCTTGATTAGCCAATATTTTCCTCATAAAATGTTTCTTTAGCTTCTTTCTTTCTTTTAGAAAAGCTGAAACATTTTCATTAGATCAGTAGCTTCAGTCTTCTGGATCCTTCGCTGACTTCCTGTTGTTTTCAGAATACAAATTAAAATCCTCCTCTTGGTTTACAAGCACTCGCTGGTCTGACCCCACAGTTCATCTCAGACATGCTGTCAGTTTATAACAGCAGCACAGAAATCTCCTCCGTGTGTCTGCAGCACGTTCAGAGTCTGGTGAGATGACTTTCAGTATTTATATACATACAGAACAGAACAGTTTGCCTGCTGATCTTAGAGCTGCTGCAACACTGTTGTCCTTCCTCTTCACGTAACACATGTATTTACACAGTATGTTTGTATGTATATGTGTTTTTATGTGTATGTATGCTGGATGTTTCTGTTTATCTGCACATTTTTTGC